>NC_137075.1:77475377-77682576 GCF_951640355.1 Cnephaeus nilssonii
ATTCTCCAGGTAAAAACTCACCAAAGAGTTCAAGATGAGGAGTCCATACAGAACACGCACTTTCAGCCAAAGAGGAAATTCAAGAGCGTGCCCGAGTCTGCGTAGGCTCAGAGGCACAGTGTCCGCAGGGAAGTCCGGGTTGCTCCTGATCCCCCTGCCTACCATCCCCGCCCCGCGAGCCCCACTTTGGGCGGTACATTGCACAGTCACCCTGCGAAGAGGTGGCTACGAGCTACAACCTTTTCTTTCCCTGTGAGCTGGCAGAACCCAAGGAAAAAAGGTATTTCTTCAAATTGAGAGGGTCCCCGGCAGTAGCAGGGGAAGTCTCCAAGCATTTTCCTTTCATGGGCTTTCCCCCTTAGTCCATGGCTTGGGAATTTAGTTACTTACATTTTTTTAATGGTTGTCTTCAGCATCGGTCACTGTCTTAGTTTCAGACAGGCTGGGGGAAATTGCCTTTCCTTGAGTCCCATGCTCTATCTCCTTTGCATGACACTGTAATGTGTTTACATGAGATCTAAAGGTGTCACATGCATCTCTGTAACCATGCGTCCACTTAGTCATTCATTTACTCATGCAACAAACATTCACTGAGACCTACTTTGTGCCTGAGGGTCTCATAGTGAGGCCTACAGGGGAGCATGTACCCGAGTGTAACATATAAAGAAGTAAAAGTAATTACCAGTTGTGAAAATTACATGGAGGGAAATAAGTGAGGAGTGTGTGTGTGTGTGTGTGTGTGTGTGTGTGTGTGGTTTTTATTTTTAGCTTTACTCCACAGTTCTAAAGAAAGGGAAGCTGAGGAAGGAAGGAAGGGAACAAGGGAGGGAGGGCGAGCATGAGAGCTACTTCTTTCATTGTTGAAAATCTACAGTATTTTACCTGGGGTCTCAAACTTAAATTCCTTCAGAATGGGGAACCAATGAAGACACCCCCATCACACAGTTCCAACCAAACAGAACTCATATGTCTCTACAGCTAAAGGTCAGTTTAACAAAGAAAGACCAGGAGCCCAAGGCCAGACCAGCAGACGTG
The DNA here is from genome assembly GCF_951640355.1 of Cnephaeus nilssonii. NCBI lineage: Eukaryota > Metazoa > Chordata > Mammalia > Chiroptera > Vespertilionidae > Cnephaeus > Cnephaeus nilssonii. The sequence goes on from NC_137075.1 coordinate 77,476,413, forward strand.
CCCCACTCCATTTGGCCCTGAGCACTCATTCACGTCCTCCAAGGCCTCTGGGTGTCTTTTAGCTCCAAATCGATGCCTACCGGGCCTGGCCAGTCTTCCATTTCAGTGGTCCCCTAGTGGGTCTCTCGGAGAAAAGGAGGACAGTGTTAGAATTGTATAACCATGATGAGCTTTTCCACCTCACTTTGGAAATATTGAGCCATCCCTGTGCCGTTGGGATGACAGAAAGACCGTGCTCAAGGAAACTCGCTGGAAAGTCTGAGTGCGAGGCGAAATGTCGGGCGTTGAGTCTTCCAGCCTGGAATTTCTCCCCTGTGCTGCGGAGCTCCTGTGAGTCAGCAGGAGGAATCTCACCACAGCGTGGCCTCAGGCCTCAAATCAGCAGGCCCTGGCAGAGTCCCAGCCCCAGCGGAAGCGGGTGGGGTAAGTGCTGTTCTGGACCACGCCAGCCCAGGGACGCAGGCTGCTTCCAGCAGAGCACGAAGCACCGACCCTTCAAGCCAAGTTACACCCCCCTGGGTTCTTGGGGGGGGGGGGCTCTCTCTGCAGAGTTCCTCTTCCTTTGTTCTTTAGCCGATGCCCGCTCCTACCACCCTCCCAGAAGGTTTATCATCAGTGCCAAGAGTGAGTCTCTAGAGAAGCAGATGATATCCTTACCCGAGACCTCTAGGATGGATGGGCAGGGCCACCAGTCACCTGCCCGGTGGCTCCCTGGTCTCAGGCTGAGAGAGAAAGGGAAAAACCCTAGAAAGGGGATCCTGACCGCCTCATCTTCCCTTTGGCCATGCAGTGACTCTTCCTGAACAGACGTGTAGGGAAATAGTTTGAACCTAATAGTAGGAGAGTTCCCGCAGGCCAGTGGCCTTCCACGAAACGGCTTTTAAGACATTGGTGTCTCCAGGTGGAATCATGTAGACTCGCTTTCCTTTGAAGGTGTGTCTGTACGCATAAGCCTTACATTTTCCTGTTCCCTTTAGTCTCCAGCCTTTAACAGCCACTGACAAAGGGAATGCGTACAATAACTACACTATTTCTTTGATTCCAAGGAACATATCTCAAAATGTTGATGAGATCTGATGTGATGAAAGCGAGCATTCTGGCAGCTGGCAAGTTTTTGGGGGTCACAGTTTTAAGGAACTTGCCTTAGAGAGAAGCATTGGAGGGAGGATGCGGGCACAGTCTGAGAATCAAGGCAATATAGAGGTCAGAGTTTTGTTCTTTAAGTAGCAAGAGAGGAATTTTTTCCATCAAGACACGAGGATAGAGGGTAGCTGGGTTCATGATAGTAAGGCCACCCAAGTGACAAAGAAAGGGAAACAGAAGCCTCGATGGTCGGGGAACTGTTTCATCAGCTGGATTTGAGAGCTCTGCCCTTGGCCATGTGCGAGCCGGGCTGCTGCAGGAGGCGGCTATCTACAGGGCGGCGGTGTGTGCAGACAGCCACATTTTCCACGGGGTCAGAAAGGCAAAGCCAGTCTGCCCCTCCCAGTCTCATCCTGGAAGACTTGGTCTTCTGGTCATTTCTTCCCAGAAACTGGGGAATCGGGTCTCAGATAAGTGTGGGTGTGGACATCCCAGTATTACATGAAAGCAAGAGGAAAAAGCAGGTCAGGTGGTTGAGCTGTGTTTCAGATGAGGCCCAGGATTGTAAATGGACTTGCATTGCTGGATTTCTCATCTCTGTACATGTTGTTGAGAAGTAGAGCTGAGGACATGGTTTCACCCAGTCAGAGCCTATAGTCTCAAGACAGCGCTACTGAGGATCTCATTGCTCGTTAGCATCTCATTGCGTCGCTTCATTCCCATCCAGGTTCTCGCCTTCCCAAGGTGCGCGTTATCCTGAGTAACGTTCATGCATTATTAGCATGGGTGGTGCAGCTGGGCTGGCCCAGGCTCTGGAGAGCTGGGCGGGGGCAGAAGGGGACTCCGGGAAGAGGCCCTGAGTCCTGCCAAGCCTCCTGCCTGAGTCGCGGTTTCCAGGAATTGCATCTGATGCGAGTTGTGAGTTATGGCATGAATGTGTGTTTGTTTTAAATGGACTTTTTGGTTTGGAAAGTGCCCTTCACCCCCGCCTGACATGCTGCAGTGCACTCATTTGCCCTGTGTGGCCGGTGCTTTGAAGCACGCAGGCTCAGAGTAGACCATCGTTACAGTTAAGTCGTCCATGGGCTTGCTTTGACCATGAAGGGGACTTCTCCACCATTCAGTTACTCATTCAACAAGTCCCAGCATCTGCTTTGTATGGGGTTTGGCTCTGAAGACCAAAAGATAAGTAAAACAGGATCCTTGCCCTCAGTGATTTAGTCTGTTGGGGGCTCCAAACACATCCACAAATTGACAGTTTAAAACATGGTACCAGCCCTAGCCAGTTTGGCTCAGTGGATAAAGCGTCGGCCATCGGACTGAAGGATCTCGGGTTCAATTCCTGTCAAGGTCACAAACCCTGGTTGCAGGCTCGATCCAGGCCCTGGTAGGGGCACATGTGGGAGGCAACCAATCAATGTGTCTTTCTCACATCCTGTTTCTCTCTGTGTGTCTCTCCCCCTCCCTTCCACTCTCACTAGAAATCAGGAAAAATACTCTCAGGTGAGGATTAATAAAAAAAACACACACATAGTACCATACGTGCCCAAAGTCCAATGTAAACAGTGCAATGAGGGCACAGGAAGCTCTTAATTCTGGTGGAGAAGAGGTGGCATTTGAGCCACAGGTTGTCAGTTAATAGCAATACAGGAGAATACATGCCAGGTAGATGGAACAGCAGGGACAGGGGCATGGAGGCGAGATAGTGTCCCATACTCAGGAATCCCGAGGACTCCGTGTGACTCTGGGGGGGAGGGAGTGGCAGTTACAGTAAGGTGAAATGAGAATGTGGATGGCTTTGAATGCCTGGCTAGGAAATTTGGCTTTATTTGCCTGTCAATAGAAGCCATCAAAGGTTTTTGAGAAAGAGACTAAGGGGAAGTAAATGTAATGTGTTAAATCGAGTGCCGAGGAGCCCAGAAGCCTGGAGTTGGGGTGGGAGGCCTTAACATAAATCAAGCAAAATAGAGCCACCGTTTGAAGCGAGCCAGTGACCGTGGAAAGACCGAGGAGAAGAGGAATGGGGGTGACCCAGTGGAGGAAAAGCTGAGAGGACTGTGCAGTGGATATGAGGACCAAGGCGCAGGCATGAGACGTGACTCCAAGATTTCCACTGGAGAATGCTGAAGCTTTGAACTGAGGGAAGACAATGGCTGGATCAAGTCCGGTTTTCATCCTTTTGTGTTTGAAGGGTTGAAACGCCCCTAGTAGCTGTGCCCCCAAAGCCGTTCATTTCTAACTTCTCATGCAGGTCTGGCTCTCTGGAGAGGGTTGTCGGGGTGCAGGTTTGGATTTGGGCGCCATCTGTCCAGGGTGATATTTGAATCCATGGCACTTAACTGCACGGGTAGAGAACCACGCAGAGCCGCTCGCAGCTGGGCAGCCAGTGCACTGAGGGCCCAGGGAGGGCCGCTCCATCGGAGCCACTGAAGACTTGTATGAAGACTGGGAATCTTTCTAGGGGTTGGTGATAACATGTCTTCAGAAAGGGGTGCCTTTTTCTAACTTGCACAAAGGCGCCATATGGTCTAGCAGTAGTGCTGGAAATAAACCTCGGCAAGAGCCAGGAGCAGCACCTTGGGGAGCCGCCTCCCCCTTGAGGCAGGGTGGAGGGGGCGGAGCCCGCAAAGGAGGCACTTAGCAGTGGTTAGAGACTTAAGTAGGGTTGTGCTTAGTTGCCTTGGAATTTACCTGAAAACAGAGTCACCACTCGGTGAACTGTCATCTTAACTTTGGTTTAATGAGTCAGAGCAGCTGCTAATAATATCCATCAGTTCTCCCTCTTCGCATTTCTATGGGTTTTTCTTGGTCTCAGCAGTTGGTACAGTTAACTGTCTGCATTGGGCTAGGACGTAGAATGATCAAGCCTGTTCCTGAGAGCCAGTGCTGGGCAGGTGAGCTTCATCCAGGGCAGATAGCTGCCTCCTCCGGAATGCCCGCTCCAGAGCCTGCCCTGTGGGTGCCCAGGACCGCAGGTCGTGTTCGCTGTCCATAGGGAAGGGTGCTCCCTCAGGCCACTCGCTCCTGTCACATTCGGCTCCGGCCGGCCAGGAGTCAGGAGTAGCTGGGACAATTCCCAACCCCGAGCAGGCAGAACCTCTCGGATGGCGCTGAGTGCTGATCTCCGAGGACCTGGCAGGGCAGAGGGAGCCTACTGCCGCCTGAGGTGCACAAGAAAGTAAAGGCGTCCCCAGCCCAGTGGCTCAGAGGCTGTTCTGGCTACTGTGTGGCACAAACTACAAAGCTCACAGCTTCCTTCTCCTCCCCACCCTCCCCCCCACTCACACACATGTGCCAACAGGATGGTATGGATGTTTCTTGCAGAAGAGGAAGCATGCGCCCTGCCCTGGCCTGTGATTCTCCGCCCACACAGACCTGTCACTGATGCCTCCTGGCACTTGTGACCTCGTTTGCATCAGTGGAAATTTACAGGAGGGAGAGAGCACCACCTTCCTGCCCAGGAATTCGGCACATAACTCAGATCAAAAATTCCAATCCACGTTTTTATCAAAGGGATTCAGGCTCTCGATAGGCAGATGCAATATTGAAACAGCCATCAAGCTCCGCGTGAACACAGGGATTATCTCAGTGGGTGGAACCCGGTTGCTTGTACATTGCCTAGATCACTCCAAGTGTTCTGTTTTCAGAGTAATTCACCTATTTTAGACCTTAAATTTTGGTGATTTTTCGTCAGCTGACTCTCTGCTGCTTACTGGTAATTTGAATAAGGAAGGCGGTCTCTTTTTCCAATGGGGAAAATCACTTGTCCGGTCTTGGGCGTGCTTGTTTTTTCCTAACTGCCAGCCAGACGAGGCTCCGTGTCTCGGGGTGCCATGCCCTCAGACAGCACGGGGATGACTCCATGCTCTGCACCCTGTGAAGGCAGGTGATCACGTCACCCCTCTTTAAGGAAAGGACTCTGAAGCAGAGAGGGTTTTTCCATGACTTCAGGAGGGAAATCTGTAAGGTTAGAACCCAAGAGGCTGAGATGCAGGAAATAATGCTCCCAAACCGCCTTCCACACAAGACGCAGGGGACCGAGCATTTCCCAGGGAAAAGTTTGCTTCATCAACTTTCAGAAAGAAATTAGCTCCTCATGATGAGAATCGTGTGCTTTAGTTTGGGCCTCAAGGATTTTCTGGGCTTTTAAGTTATTTCTTATGTAATATTCCATCTCTTCTGGCTGAGGCTTTTTTTATTAAAAGTCTTTTTTCTTTTTAATCAAATGAGCTTTTCAGCTTGATCAAGGACTCCAGCGATCGCCTGTCTTTACTTCCTGGACTGACCTTTCCATTGTATGCAAGATGCACAGGGGTGATTTGTCTTGTCTGGTTATAACGCCACACTCTTGTGAGGATGCTTAATCACCAGGCACATACATTGGCCACTGGTTGCTGCACCTACAAGTCCAGCTTTCTTGTTGATTAGCTCTAGGACCTGATTAAGAGCTGGAGAAGGAACAGTGTGACTGGATGGGTGACCTAAAGAATTCACCCCCAGATACAGAAAGCAGTGCTTACCATTTCTTCCTCCTTCTCTCGGGCTCTGTCATGTACAGAACACCAAGTAGTGTTGGAGAGGCCAGAAGAACTTGACACTCAAGGGAACGCAGCTAGAGTTTAGGGTAAGAAACTGAGGGGGCTTGTTCACTCCAATCAGCGCTTGATTGCCCACTCAGACCTGGGCCAGGCACCTTGTTCTGAGGTTTGAGAGCTGACATGAGCCTGGGACAGGCCTGCAGGGAAACCGACGCTATACTTAGAAGTATGCACCGAACACCACCAGGGCATGGAGGAGTGATGCCAGGCTTGGCCTAGGAAGGGAACAGAAGGTTTCCGAGACAGAGACTTTGGCGAGATTGAAATTGGCAGCCCAGGAGACAGGAAGGAAAAGAAGGTGCTGGCCAGAGCTCCTCAAATATGTGGTGGTAAACCAGCGGGTTTTTCCTTTTTCAATCCATTAGGACCAACACCTTTATAAGATATAATAAAAGTAAGTTACTAGAACAATCAAAAATTTAAAAGACATAAAAGCCCACATTTTTATTAGATTCAACAGACATAAAATTACCGTCAGGTCGTTATAAAAGTTTCTAAACGCTTACTCTCAATGTTTCTACTTTATTGCTACTTGCTCCATTCATTCATTCATTCTCCACTTCCTTGCAGGCCAGTAGCAGTCTGCAGGCAGGGACCAGTCCGAAGACCACACTCTGAGCAGCACTGCGTTAGGCACAGGAGGGCATACATGTGAGGGCAGAGAGGTCCACGAGAGGGCACGGTGCTCCTTCGGGAGCCTGAAGCGGGTGGAGAACGGTGCGGGAGGCAATAAGGCTGGAGGGGCAGCCAGAGAACGCCCAGTGGAGCAGTACAGGTGCTAAAGCCAGAAGGGTGCCTCATAAAGGTTCACACATTCAAGAATCAAATTTCAGAAAGACCACTGGTCCAGCATGGAGAGTGAAAAGACAGAGAGACGCGTCAGGAAATGCAGTGATTCGGCTGGGATTCGGTAGGGCTGGGTGGAGGCCAGGGTATTGTGGTGGGAAGCAGGTGTCTGATTCCTAATGCAACCAGGAGAAGCAGTTGTCAGGTCCTAGTGAGTGACTGGGTGTGGGAGTGGGGAAGGGATCTCACCCAGCCCCATCCTTTGACAGAGGAGGAAACGGGCCCAGCGAGGCAGCAGAACTGAGGCTAGAAGCTCCCACTCTAGACAAGCATTCTTGACTAACTGACCAGACGGTGCACCAGACAAAAAAAAAATCCAGTATTCCAGCTTGTCCACCTGACCCCCGTGCTGCCTCCGAAGAGAGGGAAGGCTGTGTATCCATCAGAAGGTCCCGGATGCACTGAGATTCCAGCCTGCACCCTGTCGTCCGCCACCCCCACTGCCCAGCTGCTCTCAGCCAGCCTGTCTGACCCCTGTGCTCTCGCCTCACAGTCACCGTCTTAACGACAGAAGCCACTCCGAGGTTCACTGTGCCCTGTAGCGGCCAGTTAAATTCATGTAAATCCTGTTTGGGCAGTCGACAGAATTTTTCATATTCTTCCTTTATGGGAACAAAGGTTGCTCTCACCCCAAGCCCGACATGAACAGGCAGTCCGCAGGCAGGGCAAACTTTCCTTTCTGGTCTCTCTCGGAATCGGTTTGGTTCTGGAGTGGCGTTGAAGGATTAATGGCTGGGGTGGCATGGACCTGAGAGTGGGTTCAGAGCCACAGTCTCCTGGGGTGCTGCCTTGATCATCCCCAAGACAAGACCCCAGCAGACAACGCCAGCTTCATGTTGGCTCCAGAGGTGCCAGAGGGGTGCCAGGGTCCCAGAACAAACCAGAATCGCCCCACTTCCTTAGAGTCCCCCATGTCTTCCCTAATCCAGCCTCACTGGGCTCTCAGAACCAAACCAATGCCAGATGGCAGAGAGGGGGCTCGCGGCTCAGATTAACAGCCATTTATTAGGGCCTACTATGTGCAAAGCACTGTGTTAGACACCAAGGGGAAGTAAAAAAATATAAAGAGAGAAAAATGAAAACAGTGAAGCACCTCTCTTCATGGAGATCACATTTTATTTGGAGAAATACGAATCATAAAGGAGCAGCAGCCCAAGCCAAGATTTTGGAATGACCCTCCCTGTGGGCCCTTCCTCTGAATGCTCGTGTGACAAAGGGAGGTGAGCGCCCGTGCAGCGGCAGAGATAGAAACGCCCAGATGTAAGCATGGACCTGGACTGGACTGCTTCTTTGTGATAAAAAAAAATATTAATAGGTTTGGCCATGTTGAAAAAAATACCTTCATTTATCATAGTGGTGTTCATAACGGTGAAAAATTAGAAACAACGTCTCCCCAAAGTGGCCTCGCAGGATCTGGATTTTATCACATCCCTGAGTGTTTCAGACTGATAGCCACTCCTGGGTCTGTGCCCTAAATAATTAGGCAGGAGGGGGTAGAAACGAGGACCGGCTGTTCCGGTTGAGCTTTATTTGGATGCATTGCGGGGTACAGATACCATGCGACTTCTCAGGAATTCTGTGTTTTATTTCTGGAGAATTGCAGCTCTCCAGAATGGAAATAAATTTCTCCAGCCACCAGGGTGTTAGACAGCAGCAGGGCCCAGGGGCTGCTCCCATCCCCCTTCAGCTGATTCAGCCTAAAAGAACAAGTCACTGTGGTGAGCCTGCCTGGCCCTTGACAGACCAAGATGGAACTGGACGGACCGCAATTGATAGATTTTAATTCCTATATCTTAAGGCTTCAGAACTTGGTCTTGGCAAAAATAAAGGAAGGAGACAATGATGTTGTGGCTGATGGAGTGTAACCAGTTCTGGAGACATTTCGCTCAATGCTGGTGTAAGGTCATGGCCCTGTATGACCAACCCTCTTTGGCTCCTTGCCCAATTTCCCATAGAGCAGTTTATAACTGGACATGTCACTTCATAATATGATACACCTACCTACCCCAAACTCAAAAGCTTACAATACTTATTTAGAAGTTACAAAGTTTGTATATTCTCTATCAGCTTTTGTTTCCTAAATATATTTTTATTGATTTCAGAGAGGGGGAGAGAGAGAGAAACATCAATGATGAGAGAGAATTATTGATCAGCTGCTTTCTGCACACTCCACACTGGGGATCAAGCCCACAACCCGGGCATGTGCCCTGATGATTGGGAATCAAACCATGACCTCCTGGTTCATAGGTCGATGCTCAACCACAGAGCCATGCATACCGGGCTGATTCTTCTAAAAATCTTAAGCACTTGGCCATGCAGTTCTATCATTTTTTTGTTGATGAGGAAGTAATAAGACTTCTATAGCATTTAATGCAAAAAGAATGTCAGTCTCTTCTCAAAAGATGTGCTCGTTCATCAGCTACTTTTGCTTTCAAGTTTGCTGATACTTTCTAAACTAAAAATAAGACACATAAGCTAAAAAAAATAATCCCCTCATTCCCGATTTATGAATTCTATTGACTTTTAAAGGTTTTAGGAAGTTATGATGACTCTTACTTGTTTAATAGATTGCCTTTATTAAGAAGAGTACTATTACATAAAGTTGGGAAGTCTTTAGATAATATCTCCACATCTAAATACTTAAATATTTTAGTGCCCCACAAGTGTGGTTCGGTGGTTGAGGCTCAGTGGTTGAACATTGACCCATAAGCCAAGAGGTCAACAGTTCGATTCCTGGTCTGGGCCTGGGTTGCAGGCTTGATCCCCGGTGGGGGGTGTTCAGGAGGTAGCCAGTCAATGATGTTTCTCTCTCATCGGTGTTTCTATCACTCTACCCTTCTCATTTCCTCTCTCTCTAAAATTCAATAACAACGTATTTTTTTTAAAAAAATAAATACTTAAATATTTTAAAAATGAACAACTAAATGGCTGTCAGGAAATCTGGGCTCTTCGGTTGTAAAACCCAGTGCTAGGGACAGAGGTGGGTACTCAGGAAGTAGCAGTGAGTTCTCCCAAAGGGAATTTCTTAGGGAAAATTTTATGTCATTTGCACATTTTGCTATCATAAGCTCTCTGCATTGGGAGGAAATCAGTTAAGTTCCATGGAAAGGGACCCAGATGTTTGTTGCTGTCATGTGTCCAGCCTTGATCAGTACTCTGAAAATGACTACATAATATGCTAGGCCTCTCTTGGAACTTGTAATCTGTTTGGGGAAAGCAAGCGTTTTTCAGCTAAATATAATGAGGGAACAAAGCACTACCCACTATAATCCAGAACTAAAATGCAAGGTGTGTAATTCCAAGGGCCTTGGAGTGCTTCTGACTACAAGTATCCTCTTGCGCTTTTCAGACTTCAGTTTACATGGTCTGGTTTAATCTCTGGTGGGGATAGCCCGTAACCAGATGAGACCTGCTGAGATGGCCAAAAATTCTGGTTCAAGTCAGAAGCCTCCCTCTCCTCTCCTCTCCCTTCCCCTCCAATATTGCATAAGACATTACTAATGCTGGCAGACGTTTTTGTTTAGCCATTTGCCAAAAGCAGCCTGCCTATCTCTTCCTGAAGTTGATGCTGTAAACTCTACTCCTTCCTGTCATAAAGCATTCCTCATCACCTCTTCCCAGCGGAACCCACATCCCCTTTCACATGTTATGCAAGACCGCGTGCTTGCACAGCTAATGGCTGCAACAACTTTTGTTTCCTCCCAGCCAAAGAGAAGCTCTAACCCTGGCACAGCAAGGACATTACTATTTCATCTCAATGGCATGTCTTCAGGGAACCAGCCTAAGTGCTGACAGGGTCTAGTGCTCCTAGTCAGAAGATCCCTGGGTTTCCAGGGAAGGAAACAGCCATGGCTAGACAGAGTATGATGTCTTATTGTCCCTTCACTTGTTGGTCTGTGTATTTGTACTGATCTCTCAATTTCCTAGCATATCTTTCTGAGGACAGGAGCTGCAGCATTCATTTACTTACAATAATAACGGTGACAACTATGGCTAGTGTTGACCCCTAGAGAGCTGTGTGCCCTCTATCATTTAACATAGTTTCACTCTAAGAACCTGTTCGTTGGTATTGGTGCAGTATGTCCAACATCAACCTAATAGGATCCATCCGCCTTTACCCATCCCCACCCCACAGCTGCCCCAATTGTCATTCAACTCTTATTGATTAAGAGGGGGCTATGTTCTGAGTCTTCCTCCTTGGATATCTTTCCTTCCTTCTTCTTCATGCAAATACCCTGCAGGCATCCAGCCAGGAGGGACCTCCTCCATACCTATCCTGTCCCTAGCTTGCAGGCTCTTAGAATCCCCAGGACTCTCTAATCCAGGCATGGATTAAAAAACATGCGGGTGTTTTTGCCGTTTTGTTTTTTTACTTCAAAATAAGATATGTGCAGTGTGCATAGGAATTTGTTCATAGTTTTTTTAAAACTATAGTCCGGCCCTCCAACGGTCTGAGGGACAGTGAACTGGCCCCCTGTTTAAAAAGTTTGGGGACCCCTGCTCTAATCCTATTTGGGGTCTTGCTATAAGAGAACCTCCATTGCCAAGAAGCAAAGCTGGCCCAGCAGGTGGTTGTCCATGAGTCAGCTGCACTTGGCTCTCTGCACTGGGGGAGCTGAGGAGTTAAGCAAGATTTAGCTTGTTGGCCACCTTATCCTCCCCCTGCCTGCCCCCCCCCCCCCCCCCCCCCCGCCAGACTATCGAGTTGAATGCCTTATGGCCCCAGCATCCTTTCTGTGTTGTTGCAGCTGGGCCCAATGGTCAGGAGGCCCTTACCCACCTCGGTCTGTCATCTCCCTGTGTTTTTGTCTGAATCCCTCCATCCTGCCTCCTGCTTTCTCTCGCTGAGTTGCAGATGCACGCCCAAAGCTGCCAGGTATCACGTAGGAAGCATTTTGGCAAGGAGAGTCAGCGAGAGAGATTTTCTTGGCAACCGTAAAATAAAAGTACTGTAAGGAGCTGCTTAATAAATTTGTGCCACTTCAGCTAGGGAATTTCAGTCCTCCTGTGGGAGTTGCGGGGAGTGGAATGAAAAAATATATATAGAAGGCTCAACTGTTAGCTTGATGGCTCATTCATTTGATGGTCCTAAGGAGATGTATGATCCGCACACTGTGCACATTAATCATATTCATTACACCCTGCATCTGTCCAGAGAGTCAATGAATGTTTTCTTTGGACCGTCTTTTCCTACTGTAAGACAAGGCGAGAGGAAATCTCTCAGTCCCTTTGCTCACGTTAGGTTGGTCCTGTGTGTACACAGTGGTGAAGGAGAAAACACGCTACCTGCACACCTAGTGCATCAAACACCAGGACTGGACAGAGACCAACACCTGGCCGGAGGGGACTAGTTTGTGAGTCCCTGGCCCTGTTTTCAATAGAGTGCATAGCCAGTCTTGCATAGAGTCATTTTTATGATCATTTTCCATCTCAAGTAGCTGTTGGGAAGAAATATGAAAGGGTAGGGGGAAAAGAGCCTCAGAGGAGCCTTGGTAACACTTTCTGGGTTGGAAATTATTTTATTGAATTTCTTCATTCATTAGTAAATGAGTTATTTTGCATGCAACTTCATAATGATAAATATTCATGTTTCATATATTAGTTCTTAAGCAGATGTTTCAATAGCTCAGCCTAGCAAACACCAGACCAAAGGTCACTTTTATGAAGAGAAATGGCATGGGAACCTCATTTAGTAATTAGGAAGGGACCTCATGCTCTTTTTTTTTTTTTTCATTACAGCCTACATTCAATAGTATTCTGTATTAATTTCCGATGTATAGCATAGTGGTTAGAAAAATCATGTACTTTACAGAATGGTCCCCCCAATGTTTCAAGTACCCACCTGGCCATACATAGTTATTATGGTATTATTGACTATATTCCCTACGCTGTATTTTACATCTTCACTTTTTTCACCCAGTCCCCTAACTCCCCTCCACTCTGTAAACTGTCAGTCTACTCTTTGTATCTATGAGCATGTTTCTATTTTTTTTGTTGTTGTTCTTTAGATTCCCCATGTAAGTGAAATCAAATTATATTTGTTTCTCTCTGTATGACTTATTTCACTTAGCATAATACTCTCTAGGTTTATCAGTGCTGTCACAAATGGTAAGATTTCATCCTTTTTTATGGCCAATTTATATTTCATTGTATAAATCTGCCATAGCTTTTTTTATCCAATCATCTATTGATAAGCACTTGAGTTGCTTTCATATCTTGGCTACTGTAAATAATGTTGAAATGAACATAGGGGTGCATACATTCTTTTGAATTAGAAATAGTGTTTCAGGTTTCTTTGGATATATTCCCAGAAGTGGAATCACTAGGTCATAAGGCAGTGCCATTTTTAACTTTTTGAGGACCCTCCATACTGTTTTGCACAATGTCTGCACCAAACTGCATTCCCAACAATAGTGTATGAGGGTTCCTTTTCTGTACATCCTCACCAACACTTGTTGTTTGTTGATTTATTGATGATAGCCATTCTGACAGGTGTGAGGTAATATCTCATTGTGGTTTTTTGATTTGCATTTCTCTGATGACTAGTGATATTGAGCAACTCTTCATATGTCTACTGGCCATCTGAATGTCTTCTTTGGAGAAGTGTCTTTTCAGATCCTTTGCCCATTTTTCAATTAAATTATTTGTTCTTCTGGTGTAGAGTTGTCTGAATTCTTTATAAATTTTGGATATTAACCCCTTATCAGATGTATCATTGGTAAATATCTTCTCCTATTCAGTAGGTTTTCTTTTCATTTTGTTGGTTTCCTTTGCTTTGGTTACAACTTCAGGGACACATCATGGGACTGTTGAAAAGATTAGAGCCACCCACGACAACTATGTATGTGGTAAAAAATGAGCTTGTGACAAGGTTCAGAATTCTGAGTCCATGAATGTTCAGGTTTCCTAAGCATGATTTTTATCAACATGGCCTTGCAGAGTGGGTTCCAAAACAAATCCTTTCCATTCCCACTAGTGAGTCATTTTCCCTAAACATCTTCCTTGGGAATTACGGCCTTAAATGGTACAGAAACCAAAGAAAAGACTTAAAGACAAAATATATATTTTAATGACTTTTTCCTGGTATCAAAGTATTACATAATTCCTATAAAAATTAGAAAATACAATAAAGGAGAAATTATTCGTAAACATATCACTTAGAAATAGGCTTTCAACATTTTTCCTTTATTTTTTTATCTCTTCTTTTTCCCTCCTCTTTCCCCCAATTGTAACACAATTAAGAGAATATTGAAAATACAATTTCATATCCTGCTTTTATACTTAGAATTGTATCAGCCTACAACTAAGTCATGAAACCCAGAAGCTATACAGGGAAGATTGATAGATTCAAATATTAAAATATAAAAGTTATAAACATTAAAAACAAACTGGGCAATAATATTCTCAACCCATATAACCAATTACTACTATCCATAATATTAATTTCAAAAACATAATATGTAATGTGCTTCTTAAAAATAATAAAAAAGATAACTGAAATTTGAAAATGGGTAAAACATGTGAATAGGTATTTTCCCCTAGCAGATTGGCAAGGACATAAGGATGAGTACAGCTAACCTGAATAAGGAAGCCAAATAGACACTCTCATACACTATTGGTAGGAGTATAGATTGGTGCAAACTTTTTAGAGGGCAGTTGCTCAACGTGTATTTAAATTTTAAACATTTATACCCTTCACATAGCATTTCTACTTTCTAAAAATTTATCCTAAATAAATGCTCCTACAATGTGCAAATAATGTTCACTACTCCATTGTTTGAAGTTGGAAAAAATTGGGAACAACCTAAATTACAGCACTTCTTTATAATTGAATTTTATGTAATCACTAGAGGCCCAGTGCATGAAATTCGTGCACTTGGGGGAGGGGAGGTCCCTCAGCCTGGCCTGTGCCCTCTCACAGTCTGGGAACCCTGGGGGGGATGTCCGACTGACGGCTTAGTGGGCCTAAGCCGTCAGTTGGACATCCTTAGCATTGCCGCAGAGGCAGGATAGGCTCCCACCACTGCCGCTGTGCTCACTAGCCATGAGCCCGGCTTCTGGCTGAGTGGCGCTCCCCCTGTGGGAGCACACTGACCACCAGGGGGCAGCTCCAGCATTGAGTGTCTGCCCCCTGGTGGTCAGTGCGCATCATAGTGACCAGTCATTCCACCATTCGGTCATTTGCATATTAGCCTTTTATTATGTAGGATTACAGAGAATGAGGCAAATCTTTAAGGTGTAGAAATATACCCCAAATATTTGTTAAGTGGTAAAAGCAAATTACATCATAATGTTAGTGTAGCCTTAAGAAGAAAAGTTAGAAGACTATGAATTTGTCATCGTTTTCTTCATAACATTTTCAGGAATGATTGTACTTTATGCAATGAAAATATAACTTTTATAATCAGAAAAGAAATAATTTTCAAAAGATAAAAATTCTATCATAAACATTTCCCTATACTTTAGTCCCTAAAATTTTAGCAGCTTTCATAAAATTCTATCACGGATTTATCATAATTTATTTAGCCATCCCCCTATTGGGGTTGTTTTAAGTATAAAATAATATGGATAAAGCTCTTAACCTTTGTAACATTCACTGTATGTTACTATTAGTTACTGTTAATAGACACTGTTAGTTACTGATGACACTATTATTCTTATTACCCACTTTTTTCAGGTTATCTGGATACACACACATGCACAGATGAGCAAAGAGACAAAAACAATATACTTATAATAGTATATTGCCTGTATACTATTATTAAAGCATTATTGTCTTTTAGGTTCAGATATTGAAACATTTACAGATGAGATGATTTTATATCTTGAATTTGCTTCAAAATCTGAAAAAAAGATGGCTCGGGAAGGGATTAAATGTATAGCTGAAACAAGATTAGCATGCATTCATAGCTGCTGAGGCTGTGTGAGTTCTAGACTTTTGTGTATGTTTGAGCTTTTCCATGATTAAAAGTTTTAAAAATACATTTAAAATAGTTACTGAATAGCCTTATGGATTCGTTCTTGTTCAAGGATCCAGCTCTCAACTTAGTTTCGTTTATTTCTTCTGGAAGTCACTGATCTGAGCAGTAAGACTGGTGTCATTCTGTTTTATGACTCTTAGAGTAGCTCGAGGTGCAAACAAAATAAATACAGGTTCTGAATTCCCTTTGTCTTCACCCACTTGGGAATCCTCTCTGAAACCATTTGGGCATTTTAAGTAACCCTGATTACCCAGCAACAACAGGGAGCCTTTCAGGCGACCAGGGAGGATAAAATAGCTCCTCTGCCCTTCTGTGCTTGCATGACAAAAGGCATAGCAGCTATTAAATACGGGTGCTCAATGAGCTCATGAAGAATGAGCCTGGAACTGTGCATTTGGCATCTGCGGATCTGAGCCTCTGCCCCGTGTGAACTTGTAATCTTTGTAATGTGGACTTTTAAGTTTGGCTGCCAGTTAAACATTGGCATAGGAGGCTGAGGAACACCAAAGCCAAAAACTGACCTCTGAATATTCCCAAGTCAGGAGTCATAGGGTGACTTTCCTTGCCTTTTTTTTTTTTTTTTTTTAATGAAGATAACCATTTATCCTTAGAGCAGAAGCTGAGCATGGCTATATTTGGCTCTGTAACCTTTGGACCTGTTTGACGGATCCTCTCAATGGCCTTCTCTTCCAACTTCATGCAAGTCAGGGTTAGTACTGGGGTCCTCTGGCTCTAATTGCCTCTCTCGAAGCAGTTTCCCTGGCCCCATCTTCCTTAAAGCGAGTAATTTGGACTTATGTTTCAGGATTCTTCTTTTCCCTCCGGAATCCATCTCTAAGGGGCAAAGCACATGGCTTTCTATAAGTTGAATACTTTGGAGCAAAGGTCCCAGTGAGGTTTATAGAATTTCCTCCCTTTCCCTAAAAATAAGACAGGCTCTGACTTGGCCAGGGCGGCTCACTGAAATGCGCATGTTTCTCTCACTGGCCAGTGCCTACTGCAAGGCTGAGCTGGAGCTAGGGAGGAATAGGCTCGGCCCCAGCTAAGTGGGGAGACGGTGCTCAGACAGAGCCTTCCGGAATGCACTGCAGGGTGTGCTGTCCTGGAGACATGAATGGGGCACTCTCGGGGCAGAGTTGAGTGTCTGGGGACATCAGGTCAGACCTCACAGTGGAGGTGAGGTGTGAGATAGCAGGACTGAGTGTAGAACTGACAGCCTGGGATTGTATCATGCCCTTAATCAAACCCCCTTGGGATCCTAATTTGAGGGGTTTGTCCTGTTGGATCACACCCGGTATAAAACCAGCAATGGCATTTGCTTCGGGGCTGGTACAGTCCTGGGGATGCCTAAAATTAGACTGACAAGTCAGGACTGCGGTGCCTCTGTGCCCCCGGGCATCCTGTGCCCAGGATGAGTTGCGTCGCCGGTACTGCTCGGCTCTGTCTCCTGAGCCGTGAGGCTGTGCAGACTTCTCTGTGCAGAAGGTATTGTGACGGGCGACAAACAAAACTGATTGCAAAGCAGTTTTCTCTCCCGGAGCAATGCCTGCTACCCGTGACAGCAGCTGAGTAATAAGCCGGCAAGCCTCTTACCTGGGCTGTTAGTCACACACTTGCTTGAGCAACCGCAGGTCAGCTTTTAGACCATGTGGGTTTCTGTCAGCACTTGTTTCTATTACCTGGGAATACCCTTCCCGAGCTCTTAGCAGGCATAAGGGCTTCGGGAGAACTCAGAAACTCGGTAACCTTGTTTGGCAAAGTGAGAGAGTCAGAATGCTCTGGGCACAGGTCCACGCAGGCCTGGACGGCTGGGCTAGACCAGGGTGCTGATATAGCCGGCTCAGATCCCCCACAGCCTTGCCGTCTCCTGGGGCCGCAAACTATATATAATCTCTAACCCTGTCTGGCTGCCTGTAATGTGCCCTCCGTCCTAGAGGAGCCAGACAGCCAGAGCCTTGAATCTGAAACCACTTCTGAAGGCCTGAGGGCCAGCGCTCCGGGCTGTGGCCTCGCTCCCGTGCACATGACCACAGTCCTCCTCAGCCCCGCCCTGTGCTCCTGTGATTCCACTTAAATGAGTCTTGCTCGGGTTGTGTGTGAGGGGTGCGGGGCTGGCAGTGAGTGGGGAAGGAAAGCTTGTGTGGGAAGCAGGATACTACATGCAGAAGGGTGCAGGAGGCTGCTTTGCGGGCTGGGGCCGGGTCTGGTTTAGAGGTAGAGAAGGCTTGCTTTTCTGAAGTGGATCCACAGGTACCCAACACACCTTCCCCTCACGTCCCTCACGCCCAGGGAGACGGCTGCCCAGAGCAGAGAGGAGCTCTGGTCTGTGTTCCCACTGGCCTGTGCCAAGAAAACTGCTGCTCTCACCTCCCTTATCGGGCATTCCTGGAAGGCAGGGCTTTGTTTTCATTCTGGGTGTCCTACAGTGACCTCTCACTGGCAGACCTGCCGTGGTCAGACTCCCAGGTCACAGTGGAAACGGGTCCCGTCAGGTCTGTCATCACCTCCCTCCTTCAGCTGAACCGTGATCCCGGGCTGGACAGAGACCAGCCTTGTCCCTGGGGCCAAGCACACCACCAGAGCAGGGAGAGGAGAAAGGACCGTGAGTGCCCACCTCGGAGGGGAAGCAGAATTGCAGTCAGCTGTGGCTACCGAAGATGCCCTAGTGAGGGACACCACCACCCCAACAGCACAGCCCCCGGAGGCCAGGCCAGGGCAGCGCCCCAGCCTACAGGGAGGGCACCCAGCATCCCTCCTGGCTGTGCAGCTCCCTCCTCACAGATAAGGCCGAGTGGTTTGCCTATGAGTGCGTTGTTCCTTAGAAAAGCAAAGCATAGTGGTGTCACCCAGTAGGCCCAGCTGCTTCTCTCATCCTCTCCCCGGTGAGCCTGGCGATGGTGTCAGTGCCCGGGACATTTTTCCAGCCAGCCTGGCGCCTGGATGCGCGTGGTGCTAGGCTGAGTTGGGCCGGGTGTTTTAGGACAGTGCCCCTTTGATGTGCAGACGTTGATCAGTGTCCAGCTGTGCTCCTGTCTCCTGTTGAGGCCCATTAACAAACAGTTCTGCTGCTGGAAATTCACTTCCTCAAGTGAAGTGGATTCTGCTCCTACGGGTTGGGGGAAGGGTGCAGAATGCCTTTGTCCTGGGTTCGCCATAATCCACTGGGCCTCTTGAGGCTCCTATGTACCTGGGGTACAACCAAGCAAACCCGGTTCTTACTCCTGTTTTTCCTTTTCCTGGTTATTAACGTCCCCACTAACCCCTGCGTCTAAGAGAGAAGCACAGGAATCCTCGATTCTGCTTCCTCTCCCCTTCCATCTCCAAGTGGTCGTCACCTCGCGATATTGGTTCTGTTTTCACCAAAATGCTGCTGACTGACCCCTCAATTTCCAATCCATTTGTCACTGTCCCAGTTCAGGTCTTAACATGTCTTCCCTGAGCTGACTCAGCCGTCTCTCGCTAATCTTTTCTGTCCACCTGGGAATCTGTGCCTCCTTTAATCAGAGAGCTTCAGTAGATCCCTTTTGCTTAATATCTAAATATCAGAATTCCTTAGCACGGCCTTCATATTCCTTAGCGTGGCCTTCATAATCTAGACCTAACTTTCCTCTCCATCCCTGGCACTTGATGGCTCCAGTGTTCCCTGGCTGTCTCTCCAGCCTCACTGTACCACGTGAGGCTCCTGAGCCTCCCCGCACATCACACCTCAGTGCCTGCCTCCCTGCCCCATCCACCCGCCCATGCTGATCTTATACCCCTTCCCTGTCTGGAAGACTGTGTCTACTGTGGCATTGTCCCTCTCTCCTCCCACTAGAAGGAATTAATTGTTTCGTCTTATATTTCTCTCATAGCACTTGGCTCAGACGTCCATCATGTCGCTTATATTATATAATAGTTGGTCCTCTCTCCCTCTCCTTTTAGTGAGTGCACGATGCTAGGCCCAGTGGTGAGCCACATCAACCTGATGCCTCCTCATGGGCTTAGAGTTTAGCAAAAGTGGTCTCGCCATCACACAGTGAGGTCCTTAGGGATAAAGAGCATCTGTTCTCTTGATGCCTGTCACAGTCCCTGGCACACGGTGGCCACTTGCTTCCTGGGTGGTCACTGAGTGAACTCCAGTGGTCAGAGAGATACCAGAGCGGAGGGTTGGAGTGGGTGGATGTCTTTTGGGTACCAGGTAGCCTGGAAAAGTCACATTCTGCCCTCACTTCCTAAAGGGCAGCCTGCTTTTTATATGTGGTTACCCATTCATAGGGAACCATCTCCTAGGGACCACGAGGCCAATTTTGTGAGTCGATCTAAATGTTTTTATCGAGATAACCCAAAGAAGTCTTTTTTATTTTTTTTTTTGAAGTGTGTGCTCATGACCACTCTGTGCTCCATCACCCATCCCCTGAGCCAGCTCCTCCAGCTGGATGGTTTCAGGCCTGGCTGCCCTACCACTGCTGGTCCTTGTTTTTTCCAGGGATCTGAAACTGGACAATGTGCTGTTGGACCATGAGGGTCACTGTAAACTGGCAGACTTCGGAATGTGCAAGGAGGGCATCTGTAACGGCGTCACCACGGCAACCTTCTGCGGCACGCCCGACTACATTGCTCCAGAGGTGAGTGCTGCGGGTCCCGGAGCTCTGCCGGAACCTGATGAGAAATGCCAACGTGGCCCCCGTGTGCTGCGGCTTGCTGGGCGGCGTTGAAAGCTGATGCCTCCAGACCCCTTTATAGCTCATTGGCTGAACGGTGGCTACAGATGTCCTCAGTTCCTCTAAATAAGGATTCCAGTCCGAGATTTTTGGGGTAAACTTTGCAGGTGCTTCTAGGCTTCAGCCCTGAATAAGGACAGAGTGCGCTCCACTCACAGCCGTGTATCTTCTTCCTTGTCTCTACTCCGTGCTTTGATCTCAGCCCCATTTAGCCGAAGTAAAGCAAAGCTCTCAACTCTTTCCCATACGAGTGAGCGAGCCCAGCCTCCTTCCTTTCACACAGCGGCAGTTCCCAACCCCTCCGTGTTCTGGGTGTGCACATGCATTACCTTGGCCTAAGCAGGCCACACGTGTTTGATCACCTGGATGAGAAGTGGCCTCAGAGTTGACCACAGGGAAAAAACAGGCCACCCTCTCTGGAGATGGAATGAAACGTGCATGTCGGCACAGGAAGCTCCATTATTTTACTTTGATGTTTCCTAATCCCTTCTTTTCCCTTGTTATTAAGGGAAAAATCAGACACAGGGAGCCCTTCTCACGCTGCCCTCTCTCTGCACAGATCCTGCAGGAAATGCTCTACGGGCCCGCCGTGGACTGGTGGGCGATGGGCGTGCTGCTCTACGAAATGCTGTGCGGCCACGCGCCCTTCGAGGCCGAGAACGAAGACGACCTCTTCGAGGCCATACTGAACGACGAGGTGGTCTACCCTACGTGGCTCCATGAAGATGCCACGGGGATCCTGAAATCTGTAAGTGTGGCTTCCCCAGCCAGCTCCCGGCCTCCGGCCACCAGCTTCCTGGGTGGGATTCTCTGTCTACTTAAAGCCTCCCACCAGTCAGCTACCAGCTTTAACTGAGATAATGTGTTTTCATCTGTAGAATCAAAGAACCAGAGTCCTCTCTGGCTGTTTTCCTCTCTCATGCACTAGTTCTTCCCGAGCCAGCTGTGATGGCAGTAGGTAGCATTGCCTGCCAAATCGCCAGCATGTCTAGCACTTGTGGCTTCAGTGTGGGTGAGGTGATGCCCCCTTCAGTCCAGACAGTCCAGGTGCTGGGTCCCAGGACCACCATGCCCAGTGTGTTGCGCTATCGATTGTGTTTCTGCCGGCAGCGTCCAAGGAGCAAGGCCCAGGGCCCTTTCCCTTGGTGCTGGGAGGTGAGAAAGAAGTGTTATCCTTATGCGAGCCAGGTGCCCAGCCCAGGATTCAGGTGCAGTGAGGTAATACAACACATCATGCTGGAAAAGGTCTTTTTTGCGTGTATGTAAGGCACTGAATGAGAAGCCTTATTTTGAAGTGAGGAAGAAAGATGGGTTGATGGCTTTATGTTGAAAATAAGAAAACATGTGTAACTTGGTCCATTCTATAACCACATTAGTTGAGTTCCACAATCATGTGTTACCACCTACTGCGTGCATGGGGAGTAAAGGGGAACACCAGGGCAGATCTTGAAACAGCTGGCTCATTCCTGAAAGGTGTCAGTGGTGCTGGGAGCTTCAGTAAGAGGCCTGTGGAGCAGCTGCATTTCCTCCTATAGGAACCCCAGTCCTGGAATAAAATTCACCGTCTTAACAATTTTTAAATCTACAGTTCAGCAGCATTAAGTACATACATATGGTGTGCAACCATCACCACCATCCATTTCCAGAACTTTTTTCATCTTCCAAAACTGAAACTCTACACCCCTTAAAAAACACTAACTCCCTCCAGCCCCTGGCATTTTGCTTTTGGTTTCTCTGAATTTTATTATTCCAGGTACCTTGTATAAGTGGAATCATACATTTGTCCTTTAGCAATTAAAAAACAACAACACAAAACCCTGGGATACAGAATCCAGATTTTCCTGATTCCCAGTCCAGGGTTCCGAGTTAGACTACATCTAGCCATTCCCTATTAATAAGTGTCTTTTAACCTTGCAGTCTCACGTTTTTAGCTCCTAAATCACTCCCTAATGGGATTCTTTCCTAATGTACCAGAAACATAAGCCACTAGAGGAAGCTTCTAGAATGCTGTGTACTTATTATCCACATAGCATGAATCTGTCACCTATTTAACTTTCAATAAAGTAGGATATGGCGCTTATGATAATAATGTTACAGCATTATTTAAAGATTATACATTTAAATAATGCCAGAAATAATTATTATTCTATTGACCTGAGATGAGTCTACAACCCTGGAAGATGAAACTGATATATTAGTAAGCTGGAATCCCGGTTTAATTCAATTAAGCAAATACTTGTCTGATGCTTTCTCTTTGCTTGGCCTGTGCTTAGTGGTGGAATGCAGAGATGAAAAGACATGGCTTCTTATGTTGCTCACAGTCTGGTAGGAATGAGAGCATGTAAACAAATACTTAGCTCGCTGCCAAGGAGAAATGATCAGAACTGTCTCTGGAGGCAAGGACAGGGAAGGTGATATAAGGACAAGACCAAAGAAGTGGCATGTAAGCTGGGTATGGAGGAATAAATAAGAGTTCAGTAGGGTTGACCAGGGGTGTGGGGGGAGAGAATAGTATTCTAGGCTGAGGAAATAATGTGTGCAAAGCCTCAGAGGCGTGTTCAAAGACCTGGAGTGTTAGATGCAGGGTGGGCGCAGCAAAAGATGAGTTTAGGACATAGGAACTTTGAGGGGACATGTACAAAGTGGTATATACCTTACAATTAGTCACACGGGGCTGGAGCTGATCACTCGAGCATGGCAGTGAGATGCTGGAGCAGATATTGATGAGGGGAGAGGATGAAGAGGAAGAGGAGAGAGAGGATGGGGCCTGGGACACATCAGTGTTTAAGGGTGACTGTGGAAGAGCATTCAGTGAGAAGGTTAGGAAGGAATGACTTCAGGTTGTTTGAACATCTGTAGCTGTAGCGTGTCTACAGTTTCACTTGTGGTGAAATAGGCCAGTGGTTTTACAACATGATTTACAAACACTGGTGCCTGCATAACTTTTGAATAGCTCTAGCTAGGTAGGAACAAGTGGGCTTAGGCCAGATAACTGCGGGCTGACGCAATGTACCTGTGCTAGGAGTGGGGTAAGTAGAGATATTTTTAAGGACTCCGAACAAGCTTTCATTTTGTTGTACGGTTCCCGATCAAGGAGAGGCACACTGTTTTCTTTAAAAACGGAGATTTCAGGCGTCTTTCCAGGGCTCTATGAGTTTGGTGACTTCCAAAGTTTCTCGTGTTGAAAGTTGACTTCATTGGATGGTGTCTTGCATACTAGTCCTAAAACCCATTGGGAGGTCATGCTTGCTAAGTTTTGGAGTGTAATCAACTTGTCTTTACCCATAACTTCATAGGGCTGGGTGACTATTAGAAACACAGAATTTCAGAAATGGCAGATCCTTAAAATATTTGGTCCACATCCCTGGTTGAGAGATGTAGCTGAGGCCCAGAGACGAGAACCAGATGCTCATGGTGGAATGGAGAGAGCACACACTAATCTGAGAGTCAAGAGACCTCGACCTCATTCTACTCCTGCCATGCTTTCCAGTAATGTAAGGTGGTGATAACACCTGCAGTGCCCACTTCAAATGAGGCGGTACACATGAAAGCATTTTCCAAGGGCCTGCACCATACAGAAGTAAGTTACTAGTATTGTTGAGTTATGAGTAGTAATTTCACAACACGCTGAGAGGTGTCGTTATCTTCATCCTCTCCTTGAACAATTCGCCAATGTCATCAAGATTGTTAAGCGCTAAATTGTACATGAGGCCGTGTTAGATTTTTGTTCTGGAGAGAAGAGGATTTCTGGTTTTCCCGGAGCTCTCTATATCTAAACCAAAGACACATATGCGGGATCTAAATAGCCAATAGATATTGACCCTCCTATTCATTTGACAGGCATGTATCAATGCACAGCGACCACAGGACTGCTAGGTTCACATGCTGTGCAAGGAGCCAGGGGCCAGAGATGAGCAAGACAGACATCATCCCTGCCCTCATGGAATTTACAGTCCAGTTGGGGTGGGAAGACAGATGTTTAAAAGAGAAATTATACAAGTAGCTATATAGATATGTACAATTTGACAAGAAAAATGTCTGAGGTACTTTGAGAATCTCTAACAGGCAGACTAATCAAGGCCGTCAAGGGAGGCCATCTTGAGGAGATGAGTTTTAAGCTGAGAGCACAGGCTGCAGAGAAGTTAGTCAGGCTTACAAGCACGCAGAGATCTTGAAAACGGAGAAGCCCATTTGAGTAACTGTGGCTGACGTGTCACCAGCAAATGTTTGGGGCGACGGTGGACAAAGTGATGAGGACACAAAGGACACAGGAGACCATGTGCAGGAGTTTAACCTTTATCTGAAGTGCCAAGATTCATCACTGAAAGATATCAAGCAAGCATGAGTGACAAGATTATATTTTCATATTTAAAAGATCACTCTGGATCAAATAGACTGAAGTACTCACAGATGAAATACCTGGGACTTTTTCCAAAATAGACCAGGGGTGGCAGGGAGGAACCGGTTAAACAAGATTGGGCATGTGTCAATAACTTGCAAGGCTGGGCGATGAATACATACTAACATATGCTAGAAAATGTCCATAAATGGTAAAATTTTTAATATTAACACATGAATCAAAGTGTATGCATATATACGTGCCTATGTATATGTATGTATACATTCACACATGTAGATGTAGACAAAGTGAACTCAGTCTTCATGAATGAAGTGAGATGATTTAACAATCTTCTATAATAATAAAAGCATAATATGCTAACTAGACCAGATGTACTTCTGCACGACCTTTGGACGAAGCCAGGGCTGCAAGAGAAGCCGGGTCCCGGGTGCCAGAGGGAAGCCAGTGCCAGCAGCTGGGGGAAGGAAGGCCTACTCTTGCACGAATTTCGTGCATTGGGCCTCTAGTACAATGTTAACAGAGAAAAAATGATGTGAGCCATGGATCTAGCTACATCTTTAAGTTTAGTTTTGAATTTATTATGAAATATTTCAGTAAGGATGGATCCAGCTACATTTTTTATTCTCAGTAAGAATCTCAAGGTCCTAGACAGGCAGTCTATATCACCCTGGTCATACTTATGCTACAGACAAAATTAGTGGTTTTAGTATGCTTATTCTTTAATATCCTTGAACAGTCCTTCTCAAGAAGTGGATTTGTAATAACTAGATGGAACAGAGGAGAGCCCCCTCTGGTGTACTTGGCCCTGAGCCGCTGCCCTTGCGACCCTGTGCAATGTTTTTCTGTTGGGCTGGGTCTGCCTTTTCCCACCCGAGAGGCAGGAAAGGTCCAAGATCTCTCAGCCAGTTCTTTACATCCGCTCTCACCAGTACCACAGGGACAGGTCGTCCCTACTTGGCTTCCTGAGATTTCCTGATCTTTTCTTTGGAACATAAGGTCAGGACTGTTACTGGAATTGCTGTCTGCTGGGTATTTTACTTTTTTTTCCCCTTCAAAAGAAAATGCTTTCTAAATTCCTTCCTACCTTTTTAAATGGAAAGTATTATTCCATATCTGAAGAAACTGTCTGGATAGCCATTTATAGTAAATAACACACCATCGAGTTACGAAGACCTCAGGGCTTTGTGTGGGTGTAGCAGTGTCAGTGAGTCCCCTGAATTCAGGGTGAGGGGAGCTCTTGTCCAGCATTCCACAGAAAGTGGTTGAGCCAATGGGCACCAATGTCTCCCCAAACGTCAAGACTCCTAACTAAATATTACTTTCCTACCGTGGCCCTTCCCCAGCTCCCCCTACCCCCCATGGTGAACCTTTGAGTTGTTTGTGTATGGATGTACAAACATTTCCTCCAGACATGGATGGAGAGCAGGCCCTTGCTTTTGAGAATACTCCCTGTGGAACACAGAATCAGGAGAAGGAGTTCACACACAGCTTTCCGCCCAGGACTTCTACTTGAAAATATTTCTCAACTCACTAACCAATGAGCCTTGCAACTAAAAATAACCATGGTATGTGCTCAAAAAAATGCAGTGGGAAGACTATTCCTTGCTTGGCCTTTTGTCTCTCATTTCTCATCTTTCCTTTAAACATATATGTTATGCGCACATGTGAGTGTTCTGAAAGCAAACAATATCCACCCCTACTCTTACAGACGAGATTATAAAAGCTCACAACATCTACAGAAGTTAACAGAGAAAAAGTATGCACACTTGTGCAAAGAACAGATACAGACAGTCCTCGGGTTACATCGGACGCGACTTATGTCATTTCGTGGTTACGTCGCCACCTCCCATTTATTTAAAAAAAAAAAAAGTTCCGTCATTTCGATGTATGTACATATGTGCTTTATGTTTTTATTATTTATTTACCACAAGTAAAGGTCAGGAATTGTTATCTTTTAAACTTTTTTTACTGTTGCACTTCATTACTGCTGTGTATGTGCTCCATGTGAGTGACGTGGGTGCTTCTGTAGGTGGGTTCCGACTTACGGCGAAAATCGTGTCACGTCGCGCCGCAGGAATGGGTCTCCGATGTAACCCGAGGACCTACTGTATAAGCTTTCCAGATTTGACCTTAAAGATGATGCTTTTATGGTGTGTTTTTTTTAATCTTGTTTTGGAATAAATACATTTTTAATAGGCTACCATGTCACTGAATTTCCTAATCTGGCACTACCAAATCATCCCAAAGTACTAATAATCACGACAAAAGAAAATATATAGTTTTCTTAGAGCTTCTGTGGCTGGCACTAAATTTTGCCTACAGCTAGCTTCAAAAAGTCTTCGGGGAGTCCTCACAAGTCCAGAGCTCAGGAAGGTGAGGGCCTCTGAGATGAGTGCTCCTTTGTGCTAAATCATCTCCTGGAAGAGATCCTGAGGCTCAGTGCTGACTCAGGTGAGGTCAACGCCCCTTCCTCGGAGCTCACACAGGTGGCCAGGTTCAGCAAGTGGTGAAAGGAGTTTGGGGCATTCTCCTGAGTCACCTTTGTCAGTCGGGAGGCACTGTAAACTTAGCATCAGAGGAGATTATAGAGTGCTTTTGTTCCTAAGCTTTATAGAAATTAAAGTGTGTCTGTACGTGTGTGGGTTTATCTGTCATCACACCTATCAGATTTCATCATCTGTGCATTGTCTACAGCAGGCCTGTTTGCCTCTGTGAACAAAGAGGGAACCACGACTTTGAGATCCTTTTTGCCACAACTGTCCTGTATTTGTCACCACGCAGTTGATCAGAGCAGTAGTGAGTTAGATGCTCTCTATTTCCTACTCCCCTCCTGGTAGATAATTGGAATGCTCAAGGGAGCAACCAAGGTGGTCGGCCAGGAGGAGGAGGAGGAAGCAGAGGAAAACTGGATTGGAGTAATGCAGAGGATTCCACTGTAGACCATTAGAGCTGATTTTTCAAACACTGTTTACAGAAAGTTACTATAGATCCTTTAATAAGAGGGATGGTTTGATACTGGACTTCTGGTCAAGATGACAGAGTAGAAACATGCTGTGCTTACCTCCTCCCATGACCACATCAATTTTACAAGTAAATTATAGAACACACATCACTGAAAACCACCTGGAGACCAGACAAACAGAAGTCCTATAACTAATAATATAAAGAAGCCACAAGACTTGTAGGAGGGGCAGAGAGGCAGAACGATCAGGACCCATACCCACAGTGTGGCAATTAAGAATTGGGAGGGAGGCCCGGCCAGTGTGGCTCAGTGGTTGACCATCAGCCTATGAATGTGAACCAGGAGGTTGAAGTTTGATTCCAGGTCAAGGCACATGCCTGGGTTGCAGGCTCAATCCCCAGAGGGGAGCGAACACGAGGCAGCCAATCAGTGATTCTCTCTCATCATTGATGTTTCTCTCTCCTCTCCTCTCTGAAATCGATAAAATTATATATTTAAAAAAAAAAAATTGGGAGTGAGCCATGACCAGTGTTGCTCAATGGCTAGAGAGTCAGCCCGTGAATCAAAGGGTTGTGGGTTCGATTCCCGGTCAAGGGGTCAAGGACATGTACCTGGGTTGTGGGTTTTCTCCCCGCCCCTGATCGGGCCAAATGCAGGAGGCAACCACTCAGTATGTCTCTCTCACATCAAAGTTCCCCCCTCCCTCCCACTTTTTCTGAAAAGCAATGGAAGTAATAGCCTCAGGTGAGCATTAACAACAACAAAAAAGAATTGGGAATTGGGAGGGATATTTAGGCTGTGGAGGTCCCCCCCGAGGAGTGAGGGGTCCCAGTGCTCCCCAAGCTGGGGCACCAGTGCTAGGAAGAGGAGGCTGCATAATATCTGTCTGTGAAAACCAGTGGGGATTGTGTCTGAGTGAGATGGAGGGCTGCTGGAGTCCCAGGCATTCCTCTTGAGGGGCCTAATATATGGACTTACTCACAAACTCACTTGATCTGAGCTCCAGCCCTGGGGAAGCAGATCAAAAAGTGCCAGGGACACATGGGGAAGAACTGAATTGACTAGAGTCAGGGCAGGGGCTGGAGGGTCAGGGCAGCTCTCTCCACAATAGAAGCCCTGGCAGGCACCATTGTTCCTTTGTTGAGTCCTCCTCCCACCCATACAGCAGGTGCAGTTGGGCACCAAATTTCTGATCTCTGTTAACCTGGCTAACAAGTTCACCACACTGATTCCCTGAGACCCCATCCAACTCAAACACCTGCCCAAGCTGTTTCCACTGGCTTTTCTACACAAGCAGCCTGCCTCGGGCTCATGCTGCAGACTTCCCTAAAACCTCTCAAAGGTTCACAAACCCCAAACAAGCAGTAGCTGGCCTCAGCGTGCCTTCTATCTCTTGCTAAGCAGCCCCAGGCCTAGCACAAATGGTTACTGGTCTCAGCTTGCATTGTAACTCCTATTAAGTGGCCCCAAACCTACCATGAGCTGTGGCCAGTGTTGGCTTGGAAAGTTAACTTCCACTCAGGGTCCACAAGTCTGGCACAAATGGCGGATGGACTCAGCTCACACTGTGGTACCCACCACAGGGTCCCAAGCCCGGCATTAGTGGTAGCCAGCCTCAGTTCACAGCATAGCCTCTCCCAAGCACCTTTAAGCCCAGAACAAGCAATAACAAACCACATATCACTTTGTATCTTCTACCACGTGGCCCCAAGCCAGGCACGAACAGTGGCTGACCTTGGCCTACACTGGAGCCTTTCCTAAGAGGCTCCAGAACCAACATACCTGGTAGCCAGCTTCAAACCACAGCAGAGCACCATTCAACCAGCCCCACAAATGACACACCTGAAGGGCAGATCCGGCTGGCACCAGAGCCCTGCTAAAGTGACTCCTGCTCTGTGGGGTCAGCCCCTGCACAACAGCCTATTGTTGTAGTCATGGCCGGCTCTTACAAACAACCAGTCAGCCTGAGGGTCAGTCCTTCCCACTAACGTGCAAACAGCAATCAAGGCTCAACTACAACAGGTGGCACACAAAACCCACACCAGGGACACCCAGCTCAGGTGAGCTGGGAGACTGCACCACT
The DNA here is from genome assembly GCF_951640355.1 of Cnephaeus nilssonii. Taxonomy (NCBI): domain Eukaryota; kingdom Metazoa; phylum Chordata; class Mammalia; order Chiroptera; family Vespertilionidae; genus Cnephaeus; species Cnephaeus nilssonii. The sequence goes on from NC_137075.1 coordinate 77,506,026, forward strand.
GAACCTCACAAGATATGAACTACATAAGGCCATTCTGCCAATACAAGGAGATGTAACAGATCTCAAACACAGAAACAAACACGGGGAGTCAGCGAAAATGAGACAAGCATATCCCAAATGAAAGAACAGGTCAAAATTCCAGAAAAACAACAACAACAACACACACACACACATACACACACACACACACACACACACACACACACACAAAATGGAGACAAGCCATCTATGAGACACAGAGTTCAAAATACAGGCTATGAGAATGCTCAAGGAGTTTAAAAGGAAGAATAGATACACTCAGGAAGAACCTCAGCAAAAAAGATAGAAACCATAAAAAAGAACCAGTCAGAAATGAAGAATACAATTACTGAAGTAAGAATACATTAGAGAAAATCAACATCAGATTAGATGAACCAGAGGATGCAGTCAGCAGTCTGGAAGACAAGGTAGTGGAAAACACCCAATTGGAACATCAAACAAAAATAAGAATTTTAAAAGGGGAGGATAGTTTAAGGGACTTCTGGGACAACATCAAGCATACCAACACTGCATCACAGGGAGACCAGAAGGAGAAGACAGAGAGCAAGAGATTGAAAACCTATTTAAGAAATAACTAAAAACTTTCTTAACCTTGTTAAATAAATAGACATATAAGTCCAGAAAAATGCAGAGAGTCCCAAACAAGATGAACCCAAAGAGGCCCACACCAAGATACACCATAATTAAAATGTCAAAAGTTAAAGACAGGCGAACTTAAAAGTAGCAAGAAAAATAAAGCAGTTACCTACAAGGGAGCTCCCACAAGACTATCAGCTTATTTTTCAACAGAAACTTTGAAGGCCAGACGGGAGTGGCATGAAATAGTCAAAGAGATGAAAAGCATAAACCTACAACCAAGATGACTCTACCTAGCAAGGCTATCATCTAGAATTGAAGGACAGATACAGAGCTTCCCAAACAAGAAAAAGCTAAAGAAGTTCATCACCACTAAACCAGTATTACAAGAAATGTTAAAGGGACTTCTTTAAGTAGAAAAGATAAAATATATGAATAAGAAAATATGGGAAAGAAAAAAATGCTCACTGACAAAAGCAAACAGTGAAAAGCAGTGGATCAGCCAACCATAAAGCTACTACAAAGGCTAAAAGGCAAAAGTAGGAAGATCATGTGTAATCACAAGAGTAAACTAAGGGATACATACAAACATATACACAAAAGAAGTAAGAAATGATGATGAAAACAAATGGGGAGGAGGTGAGTAAAAATGGTATTGATTTTATTTTATTTTTTTGTAGCAATTTTAGAATATGTTTGAACATAAGCAACTATCAACTTAAAATAGACTGGTGTAAACAAGCTTGGTATATATGAAGCACGTGGTAACCATAAACCAAAAATCTATAAGATTTTATACAAGAAATAAAAATAAAGATATCCAAGAACAACACTACAGAAAGTCATCAACATACAAGAGAAAATAGGAAGAGAATAAGAAAGGAACAGAGAAGAACTACAAAAACCAAAAAACAATAAAATGCCACTAACTACATACCGATCAGTAATTACTTCAAATGTAAATAGATTAAGTATTCCAATCAAAAGACAAATGGATAACAAAGATGTGGTACATATACACAATAGAAAATTCCTTGGCCAAAAAAAAGAATGAAATCTTGACATTTGTAACAACATGGGTGGATCTAAAGGGTATTATGCAAAGTGAACTAAGTCAGAGAAAGACAAATACCATACGATTTCACTTGCATGTGAAATCATAATAAACAAGATAGTAACAAACTCACATATAAAGAACAAATTGATGGTTGCCAGATGGAGGTGGGTATGGATGAAAAAGGTGAAGGGATTAAGAAGTACAAATTGTCTGTTACAAAATAGTCATGGGAATGTAAAGTACACCATAGGGAACATGGTCAATATTATGGGTGGGCAAAAGTAGGTTTACAGTAATTTGTATGGAAAATAATACAATAATCTATAATAATAAAAGCGTAATATGCTAATTAGACTGACAGCAGAACGACCTTCCAGACAAAGACCGGGCTGCAGGAGGCTGTGAGGGCTGAGGCAAGCCGCCGCGGCTGTGAGGGCCAAGCCCCTTGCACAAAATTCATGCATCGGGCCTCTAGTGAATTAATAATACAAGAATAAACTATGTTTTGCATACTCAGAACCATAAACCTACTTTTGCGCACCCCTCTCTTATAATAACTATGCATGGTATTAGATGGATACTTATCAGGGTGATCACTTTGTAAGGTATATACATGTCCAATTACAATGTTATACATCTGAAACTAATATAATATTGTATGTCCACTATAATTGAAAAATACAGATAAATAAAAACTATACCATTCTCTTTCCCACTCCAACAGCTGCCCCCTGCCCAAACCAGTCTGGAGCTGGACCTCTGTGTGCAGTGAGAATGGCAGGGTGATGGACTGCCCCAGGTGTGCAGATTACTAGTTTCAGCCCTGCCTAGTATATTCCACACAGATCCACTCTGAACAAGCTAGAGCAACACTCCTTCTCTGGGCTCCTCCAGTATTCCATAGCAACCATTGTGTATAATAACCTGTCCAATATTCCATAGCAACCATTGTGTATAATAACCTGTCCTTGGGAAGCTGACAGTTTGTTTCCTCGGAGCTATTTTGAAAATCCATTATGTATCCTCCCCCATCCCAAGCACCATCCCATCCCCAGTGGTTTCTCGTCAGCCTCATCTTCGGTTGCAATATTTGTCCCCGCCTTCTCCTATAGAAAAGTGACTTATCAACACCACGTCAGAGCCCTGGTGTCTCTTTCCTCCCATGCTGTCCATTAACTCACTCACATGACTGTCCTTCTCCCTCTTACCACTGCTCTGAGCTGGATGGTGCTGCTGGCACAGGTCATTCTCATGCCTGAGCCTCACCACCACAGCTGGCATGGAGGGGTGTGAAAGGAGGCTTGATGACTGGTCTTCCTAACTAGGTCAGACTGTCTGTGCCAGTGGCAAAAGGCAGACATGCGTGGCTGCAACATGCACACACAAGCATGCATTTTGTCAACCCCGTGTTGTGCGCCTATGCTGGCTGAGGCTGGCCACCATACCATGAACCATACACTCTTCTGTGTCCTGAGCTCTTTCTCTGCTCTCCTTCCCCAGGACTCTCTGTAGAGTCGTACAATGCCTTCTTCCCATTTCAGGGTGTCTCCCTGGAATATTGATGGGAATGTCCTGTGGCACAGTTCCCTTCCCCCTGGCTTGCCAGCACTAACAGCTAACTCTCTCTGCTCTCTTGTCTGAAATTGGATGAAAGGAGAAGGTCATTTTGTTTGCCCAGCAGCCAAATCCAACTAGTAGGAAGAAAATACAGTGTGTTCTCCCTCCTGGAAGAAAATCTTATTAGAATGATGGCTCTATTTATATAACTAGTCCTCCTCCTCTGAAGTCAGGCAGATTTTGAAAGAGGGAAAAAAACACACACTTTTAGCCATTGTCTACATTATAAAGAGTTTCAAAAGTACATTTGGATCCTGTTATCTCAAGACACATTATTACACAGGGTTAGTTTGAACTCTATCCTGTGGAGCATCCAACAGCTCTAAGCCAAAGCCTCCTCCTGTGTAGCAGAGCCCACGAGACATGGAGTGCTGTGCCCAACACCAGACTTACAAGGAAATGGCTCCATTGCACCCTCATCCTGCATTCATGATCTCCCTCCTTTTATTGATGCAGATACAACTGCACGTTAAAACCCAAGTATTATTTGTCTGCTTGTTTTAAGATCGTCTTTAGAAATCTGTACTTGCACAATAATTGTTTCCCAGAGACTATTACTACCACTGTCGGAGCCTGGGACTGTGAGAGCAGAAACAGACCTCGGTCTGTCTTCACTGGCTGCAAAGTGGAGGAACAGGGAGAGCCAGATGAGTTTCAGGGTCAAGGCTGACCTCAGACTCTCAGTCTCTCAGGCCATGCTCCTGCCTTTAGGTAGAACAGGATGGACCTACAACTGGTTTAACAAGATGCTTACTGATAGGGCCTTTTTTCAAGGGCTTCTATGTGACGTGCATTTTCCATGGATTATCCCATTTACTTGTCATAGCAACCTTCTGAGATACAGGGAAATCTCCATTTCCTAGTTGGAGAAGCCGAGGCCCAGAGAAGTTAAGAAATGTGTACAAGGTCACAAAGCTCGTTGGCGATAGAACTGGTAGACCGACACAGATCATGGAACTGCAGAGCCTAACTGTCAGAAGAGCTCTTATGTTTTTTACGTGTTTCCCTAGTTTACAGTAGGCTTCCCAGGACATTCTTGTACGAACCTGCCCTAAATCTCTTACATTTCACTGTAGAGCTTCTTTCGGGAAGACGCATGGCTGACTGCTCTCCCCTGTGGTCAGAGTTTCTCTGTGGCCCTGACAGAACTTGCCGAGTGCCTCATTCTGAGGTCAGGTGTGCCTCTGATTCCTTCCGCAGCCTGTAGTTAGATTCCACTTAAAAGAGGGCCACAGGAGGCAGGGGAATTCGAAATGAGCCCATGCATTCTTGATCGCTCTCCGGCCCCTGCTTCCCAGTCAGCTTGACACTTACATTTGGGGTGGAGTCAGATTTTCCGCCCTGGCCTCCTCACTCTTTGCAGCTTGTAAAGTGCTTTTATTGACCCTAGAAAACTTCTGCCTCCTTCAGTAAATGTGTCCAGAATCTTTCATGAAGACACTTTATTTTCCTCCTTGGCTGACTTTCTCGTTTGGCCCACGGTCAGGAAGGAGGTCAGTTGAGGTGAGGCAAATTTTAAGTAGACCTTAGACACAGACAAATGATTGCTCAAACATTGTTAACTTGTTTGGCATTTGGGTCCCCTTGGGGACATAAGCAAATAAAGGAAGTTTTCTGTGAAAGGGTTATGCCATTAACTTCTCAGCCCCAGGAACACCGAGCTTAGGAGAGTCCTGTGCCTGGCCCGGGGCAGCGAGCTCCTTGGTCCCCAACCCTATACACCTCTACCACTGTGTCCTGGCAAAGACTTCAGGCCAGGGACCAATGTCAACCTGTTCCCTTAACTCCCCATCTCTGAATCTTCAGAGGGGGGTAGTCATAGAGGGGCTGTAACACCATCCTTGAAATGGTCCCTGTCCAGGTTTCTGTGTCTTGCTATTTGTTCTCCTCTTGCTTCTTCATGAGCCCCTCCCACTGCCACCCTGGCTTTCTTCTCACTCTGGGCCAGGGCGCAGGAGCTATGCAAGTCAGGGAGCGGAGCCAGCCGGGGGTGGTGGGAGGTGGCTGACCAGGGCCCATCTGCCCCTCTAATGAGGCAGCCACTGTTCAACCCCAGGCTTCTTTTATCCAGAAAAAGGTCCAGTGTTCCAGAATATCCCATTTTCCAAGAGAAATTGGAAAACTTGACTTTTATGTGATGAGACATTTCCTAGTCTTTAAATGTGTGGCAAGTAATTAAAAGTATTTTAAAACACACTATATGGGCCAAACAAAATGTCTGAGGCCTGGGCCGGTCTCAGTTCGCACTCTCTCTCCCTCTCCTTAATCCTGCTGCCCTCGCAGTTTTAGCTCTTGCTCTCTCACCAGATGTTGATGTCTCGGGGTTAGCTCTCTACCCTCGGCTGCACCCAGACTTACACAGCCAGTCATCGCCATGTGGACGTCTCTATACCTGAAATGCAAAGCTGAGCTCATCAATCTCCCAAATCTGTATACTGTAGGTCTTGAGAAATGTTCGATGGTTTGGTTTTGTTCCTTTGACAAAAATACCATTACTACTGCTACTACTTCCATTAATATTTTATTTAGTTATTTAGTTAATCCTCACCAGAGGATTTTTTTCCATTGCTTTTCAGAGAGAGTGAAAAGAGAGAGGGAGAGGGGGAGGGAGAGGGGGAGGGAGGGAGGGAGGGAGGGAGGGAGGGAGAGAGAGAGAGAGAGAGAGAGAGAGAGAGAGAGAGAGAGAGAGAGAGAACATGGATGTGAGAGAGACATCAAGTGGTTGCCTCCCACATGTGCCCCAACTGGGGGGTGGGGAGCGAATCAGAAACCCAGGTACATGCCCTTGACCAGGAATCAAACCCATGACCCTTCAATGTATGGGCCAACACTCTAACCACTGAGCATACTGGCCAGGGCTTCCATTAATATTAATACCACTCATAGTAGTCTGTTGCGCCCCTCTTTACCTATTTCTGTTACCCAACACCACAGCTCTGTCAGCTGACCAGTGCAGATGGCCCCTTAGACCTTGAACTCCCCCCTTGGCCCTTCTCTCTGCTCCCAGCTGGGTGGATTGTGTTTCTTCTTCGTTCACAGGCCTGCAGGACTTGCTCCCAACTTTTCCTCCCCACTAACCAGACACTCTTCCAGCTTCTGAACCTGTCATGTCTTCTCAGTTTTTGTCTCAACCTCCTCAACTGCTCATCTGCCACCAATGTCTGACCCCTTCGTTCGGGCTGTGTTCATCACACTGTGGAAGAGTCACTTCCCAAATCACAGCGCAGCCCTTGTCACTCACCCCTTCACACACTTTGATGAATCCTACTGGCTGCCCCCTGGTCCCTCAACCATCCCCATATGCCAGCCTTGCCATGCCATGTGCTTCTCCACCAACATACCAGGTGCCTGCATGCATCTGTGCTGACTGTGTTAGGCATGAAAGTGGAAGACAGTGTGCCTATGTTCATTCTGTTCATCTGCCTATCTCTCGTCCAATGCCACCTCTTCCATGAGGCTGTTACGTGCCTTCTCACCACCAGCCCCCATTGCTATTTATCCAGTCCCTCTTCAAAGTTCCCCCAGCGTTTTGCTCTCTCTTCTCATTCCATCCAGCTGTGTATTATGGATAAAGCTTGCTTGCCTCTCCCCCTTCTCTGATCAGCTCCTTCATCATATCACTCCCGCTATCCTTGTCATCTGTAGACACCCGTCAACCTTTGTAAATGGAACTGAATTAAACTTTAAGTGGATGGTTGTGTCTAAGGGCTCAAGACAAGCTATTAAAGGTCAAAACAAAAATGCTTTGTTATTCAAAAGGACTTATCAGAACCCCGAGAGAAAGTATCAAGCTAGTGAAAGGGTTATTCTGCCCATCTCCATTTCCAGGGATGTCGTTTTTAGGCAGCCGCCAAGATCTGGTCTAATTTTCCTCAGGCAACACCTTTTCCCACTGCCCTGTGGAAGCTGGCCTTCAGTGCTGGGGCAGGGAAACACGGGCAGGGTCTCTGGGACTCTGGTGTTTTTGCCACCCTGACATCCAGAGCCGTGCACTGTTCCCCTTGCCCAGAAGAGCAAGTTGTACCCGCACAGTCACAGCTGTCCTCCGCTAGCATCACTGGGAATTTCCCACAAGCCATCTGGATCTGTTCTCCCATCCTTGGATCCTGAGTTTTTAGAAACACAGATTTTTAATTAGTTCTTAGAATAGACACTACTCTTCTATCAGGGATGGTATCCCATTGACTTCCCTGAGGAGAGAATCTACCTGTTTCTTTTATGTATGCATTTCCCTTTCCTTGCTGAGCGGCTGATCATGATACTCCCAACATCCGGGAGAGCCCACGCAGCAGAACCCCTAGCTCTCACAGAACTGAGTTACCTGTGAGCTATGTATCACCTGCCTCCACGCTCACCACTGCACCTGCCTGGAGAGCCAGCTGCTCTGGTTGGACCCGGGGAGCTCGGAAGGCTCCTTTCCCTTTCGGCTCCGCTTCCAGTCCTGTGGCTGCATCCCTTGTCAACCCCATCCGTGTCTTCCCTCTTCATTGGCTCCCTTTTAAAGCTGTTTCCGCATTTCCTGAGGCCCATCCTGTCAGATTTGCTTAGGGACTTTTGCCGCCACCTCCTTTCTCCATACGATCCTTTTCAGCTGGAGCAACACTGGAGGCTTTGCAGCTGACACCTGGCGTGGCGGCATGGCTGCCTCTATCCTCTAACACCATCTTTTCACGTCTGCACCTTCCACAAGATCGCCTTTGTATTGACTCTGGAAATTTCCACTCCAAAGCAGTTTCTGTGAACACAGCATCACTTTTGTCCTGTATCCATAAATCAAACCTGGAAAGGGGTGCTCAGGGCCTGTCATCAGGTGTCATAAACTTGTTCAAAGATAATGCGATTTAAATGTAAAACCAAAAACAAAACATATTATCCGAGGCAATTTTCTTTTAAAAATGGGAAATTAAGTTAGCTTCAGGGCCTTTGAAATCCAAAATCACATTCTGGCCGTGAAAAGCGAATTATCCCGTGTAGTCCCTGGTCAGGATGTGATCAGAACACCTTTAATTGGCCATTTTGTGAAAGTAGATTTAGCCCAAACATCTTGACAGGAGCACAGCCCCAGGAGAGTTTCCCAATTGACATGAAGACATGAGGTTTATATACACACATTGAATGTGTGATGATGCTTGTTTTAGTTTTTGGCCCATGTAGCAAGATTCTCAGTCATTAAACATTTTGAGATGGAAGGACAGGGGAGAAGGGAGCATCTTGAAGGAAAAAAAACAACAACACAAAAAACACTTTTCAGTTGAAACCATGATATCTTTGTTACTTAAAGAAAAGTGGCCAACTTTGTCTATCCCAGAGCCAGAACGCAGAATGGGTAAGTTTTTCATCCTTGCGGCTTCTTCACAGAGATCTTCAAAATAATGGCTCTCACTCTTCTCTCTGTGGTCTTGTCAGAGAGTGGGAATCCCAGCCAGCCAGTCGGGTCTCAGAAAAATGGCACAGCTGTTCCTAAAAGTAGCCCCATTCATAAGATGTGGGCTGTCTACAACTGCGGAGTTGGAGAAAGGCTCACTACTTTATAAAGAGTTTCTTTTCTTCAAAGAGGAAAGAAAAATACATGGTATTTACAGAAAACTGGACCCTTCAGCTTTATTTTAGTGGCCACGTCTGAAATGGAAGTGGGGAAGGCCGTAAATACACAAGCAGCTGCGCCTTTAAGGGATGATTCACCGTGGCTGTGCTGCCTTTAATGGAAAATTCAACGAGTTAAGCAAGATCAGCCTCCCGGGGCTCCTCTGCCAGAGCGGGCGCCCACCATCTGTGATGTACTTGTGGTAAATGACTGAATGATCCACTCTCTTTCTCCCCCTCTCTCGCAGTTCATGACCAAGAACCCCACTATGCGCTTGGGCAGCCTGACTCAGGGCGGCGAGCACGCCATCTTGAGACATCCTTTCTTTAAGGAAATAGACTGGGCCCAGCTGAACCATCGCCAACTAGAACCACCTTTCAGACCCAGAATCGTAAGTGTCCAAGCCCATCACAGCAGACTTGCCTCTTTCTTTGATATCATAGTGTTCCACCAAAGTCTTTTGAGCAACGGGATGGTTCCCCATGGAATACCACTCCAGAAGTTCAGCCTGACACTTGGCAGGGCGGCCTCACCCCGGAGTCAACACCACGTGCCCAGGTTACTTCTCACAAAGTTCTCGCATCTTGCATGCTACTATAGCGCAGAGCTGAGGCCAGAATAGGCCAAGTCCTTTTTGTCTGAAGAAATACCAAGAGCACCAGAGGTACCTCCCCAAGCTGAGCGGGGCAGCCTTCCTGAGGGTGGGTCTAGCTCTTGGTCTGAGAAGTAAGCTCTTTATTAGCTGTGTGTCCAAAGATCCACATGGGAAGGCAGAGATGCTGGGCTAGCAGTAGATCAAGAGTTAGGGGGATGAGGGATGCTCCAGAGGTGGAGAGAAAAGTATCATTGACTCAAGTAAGAGAAATGAGAGGTACAATAGCAGCAGAAATGACCTTTTCAGCATCGTTTATAAAGATGTAAAAACACCAGCATTTCCAAGCACACAATTAGCTTAATGTATAAGAGCTTACTAGGTTGGACACCAAGCACCCAAAAGTAACACCACTGCCTTTAATGGGCAGCCACCTGCCACCTCCCTTGGGATAAGGGAAGCTCTGCCAGCTGGGCATAGAATCTCACAGGTGGGTAAAGGAAGAGGCCCTTGTTCCCTAAACTCAGCATTTCTAAGAAGTCTTCTGAGAAAATCCCTTCAAGCACACAGACCTGGGTACAAACAAGAAGTGGGGCAAGTGTGAACTCAGTCTCCATTGGCAAATGTGCCTCTCGGTAAGGCCTGTGGAGAAGTGGCACCTCAGTGAAATGGAGAGTAAAGGGTGAGTGAGCCAGCTGGGTCAGGTGACCAAGTTAATTCCTTAGCCTCCCAGCCTACGGCTGGCCTTACTCAGCAGGATTTTCATGGGGTTAGTGAATTGGTGGTTACCAAATGCCATAATTATACACAATGCAGTAGATTTACTATAAAACGCTGTGTAATCATAATTGTTATAACTGTAAATAATGCTACAGTGTGAGTGGCAGAGCAGTTCTCTGAACTCACTGGGCTAAGACTCATGGAAGACGAGAGAAAGTCCTCAAGTGCGTAATCTGACCCTTGTTTCCTTGTTGACAGAAATCCCGAGAAGATGTCAGTAATTTTGACCCCGACTTCATAAAAGAAGAGCCAGTTTTAACTCCAATTGATGAGGGACATCTCCCGATGATTAACCAAGATGAGTTTAGAAACTTTTCCTTTGTGTCTCCGGAATTGCAACCTTAGCTTGATGGAAGGAGAGAGTGACGTGAGAATCACAAGGGGATGCCAATTTTCCAGGGATTTCCTTTGTGGGGAACTCCCCAGCATCCGCGTTAGAGCAAGAACCTTAATGTCAGGGAGTAGGTGGTGAACTCCAAGGGACGGAACTTCAAGAGAGCAACTATTTCAAGTCCCGAGGGAGCCACGGCACTGGAAATAGTACTGAAATGAGAGTTCGTGACGAAATACACTGATCAGCCTATGAGTTTCCAAGGCTATTTCAGGCTTGGGATATTAAGAGGAACCACAAGGAGAGAATTTGTGAAGAATAAACTAGGTCCTAGAGAATATTCTGAGCCAAACAGAATATTTTCAAGGGACAACTCAAGACTTGTATGGACTTGTCTGTGCTCTTTAAATCTGTAAGCCAATGAGCTCCTAAGACTGGCAGTCTGCAAGGAGTCTCTAAATGCTAATGAAGAATCTGAAGATAAGGAAATGGGTGGCTTTCCAAATAGAACGATTTACTCTGAAGAAACAAAAATATGGTATGCAAAAAATTATAACCTAAAGCTCAATCTTGAAAACAGATGTTGGGCACCAAGACAACATTCCAATTTATTCTCTTATCCTTACCTTGATATTTATTGAGTGCCCAGTGAGATGGTGCCACAATATTGAGTGCCCGGTGGGCTAGTGTAAACAGATGTGCATTCACCATGTTTTCATTCCACAGCCCATTGATTTACCTGAAGGGTGTTTGCATTTTGTGAAATGCCTCTCCATGTTGCACATGCCATACTTCTTTGTCTGTACTCAGCTGTTTTCACACAAGGCTCACTGCCATACAGCAACTACCCACACAACCAGCAGATGAACTAGAGGTGCTTGCTGCCTGCTGACTTGTGGAATCTCACCGTTGCTCTGGACTCCTCCGTGAAGAATCGCATGCCACTCATGTCAGTGACCAGACTTATGGCTTATACATTAGCAGTTTATTTAAATTATATTTTAAGAGATGGAGATGTTTGTTTGGTTTGCATCTTAATAATTAGAAATGGCTCTTGTAAACAGGACAGTTATCAAAGAAGGACCTTGTAATATGTACCCATGTATGCAGTTGGGGAATTTTATCTGGCTGGAAATAAATGCATTTTGTAGCAAAAAGAAATTTTTTTGTCTAGAAGGATTTATTCCATCCCCTCTAGAAGAGTAGATATCCAATGAATACAATGAATAATAGCTATGAGCAGAATGGATAGAACTCTTGACTTAAACTCCTGAGAGGAAAGGTTGATATAACCTTCTGTGTATCCCTTAAATGAACATGGCCTGTCTCGTACCAAGATGTCTGTTCTGAATCACAGCAATGACTGCTAAGCATTGCTGCAACAGATCAACCCTTGAGCTCTCAGTAGCTAGATATATTTATTTCTCCTTCACATAAAATATAGTGCAAGTTCAGCAGCCCTCTTCCATCTTATAACTATGCCATTTGGAAAATGTAGCTTCCAAGGTTGCCATGACAAAGAAGAGAGTGGATGGAGGACGTGCTTGCTGCCTAACCACCTTGCTGAGAAAAGACATACATCAATCGCTTGCATTTGATTGGCCAGTACATGGCCTCCCTCTAACTACGAAAGGGATTGGCAATTACAGAGCAGCAAGGGGTGGCTGGCCAGTAGAAACAGTCTCTGCTGGGGGCTCTTTTTAAAAAATTATTATTGACTCTATTCCCTATGCAGTGGTTTATTTATTTTTTATTGATTTGAGAATTTCAGAGAGAGAGAAGCATAGATTTGTTGATCCATTTATTTATGCATTCATTGGTTGACTCTTTTGTGTGCCCTGACTGGGGATGGAACCCACAAGCTTGGTGTATCGGGATGATATGCTAACCTACTGAACTACCTAGCTAGAGTCCTTGGGGGTTCTTTTGTTCATTCCAAGGTGGTAAGTGACTTTTGAATTAGTAGAGTAGCTAGGAACCTCCCTTTTACTTTGGTTTAGCACTTAGCCCTTCCTAGACACTCTCACTTAGACACTTTTCACTAGATCTTCCTAATATCCTTGGGAGGTGAGGCAGGTCATTCTACCACTACTTCCAGTGTGAATACTGTAGCATATCCTATCTAATAAAAGGATAATATGCAAATTGACCATCATTCCAACACACAAGATGGCCGCCCCCATGTGGTCAAAGATGGCCGCACCCATGTGGACACAAGATGGCCACCACAAGATGGCTGGCAAGGGAGGGCAGTTGTGGGTGATCAGGCCAGCAGAGGAGGGTAGTTGGGAGGGACCAAGGCTTCCAGGGGAGGGCAGTTGGGTGGGGGACCAGGCCTGCAGGGAATGGCAGTTGGAGGGGACCAGACCTGTAGGGGAGGGCAGTTGTGGGGGATCAGGCCTGCAGGGGAGGGCAGTTGTGGGCGATAAGGCCAGCAGGGGAGGGCAGTTAGGGGTGACCAGGCCTGCAGGGGAGGGCAGTTGGGATGGACCAGGCCTGCATGAAGCGCAGTTGCGGGGGACCAGGCCTGCAAGGGAGGGCAGTTGGGAGGACCAGGCCTGCAGGGGAGGGAAGTTGGGGGGGACCAGGCCTGCAAGGCAGTGCAGTTGGGGGCAATCAGGCTTACAGGGGAGGGTAGTTAGGGTTGACCGGGCTGACAGAGGAGGGCTGTTGGGGGGACCAGGCCATCAGGGGAGGGCAGTTGGGAGGGACCAGACCTACAGGAGAGGGCAGTTGGGGGGGCCAGGCCTCCAGGGGAGGGCAGTTGGTGGGGACCATGCCTGTAGGGGAGGGCTGTTGGGGGTGACCAGGCTGGCAGGCAGAAGCAGTTAGGGGCAATCAGGCAGGCAGGCGGGTGAGCAGTTGGGAGCCAGCAGTCTGTATTGTGAGAGGGATGTCTGACTGCCCGTTAAGGCCCGATCCTACTAGGCCTAAACAGGCAGTCGGGCATCCCTCAAGGGGTCCCAGATTGGAGAAGGTGCAGGATGGGCTGAGGGATACCCCACCCCTGTGCATGAATTTCATGCACAGGGCCTCTAGTTTTATAAATAAGAGTGAAAGAGAGGCTCAGAGGAGTTATTGGTTACCCAAAGGTTTCTGACTTGGTAAGGAATGAATCCAGTCTAGAGTCTAAATCTTTGAAGTAGTATCCCAACAGACTTCTGGAAAGGGAGGGATCATTCTGACCTTGGGACTTTTTGGCCTATAACATAGTTACTTTGCAGTTCAGGGTGTTCTACTGCTCTGTGGGGTGATTAGCTTGCTATGGTTTGTCCCACACTGGTAAGGAACCATGAAGAAGAAAGCATGCCTCCTGTGCATGTTTACAGAATCCATTATCACGGCCCTGTGAGGAACCCACAGTCCTTTTTGATGAGTCTGTGATCACTCAGCAGCTTCCCTCTTCACAACCTGTTCTCCAGCCTGCTACATGGGTCAGTTTGGGCTAAGTCCGTTCTCTTAAGATAATTCCAGATCTACCAGACAGATTATTGACAGCCAATCAGTTTGCTATGACAGGATTCCATTGCTTCTTCCTCATTTCTCTTTTATATGTGAGGGGAGAGCAGTTTCACATCTTTCATCAGTTCTCCTAAACCTTACATCCTTTCTGAGGATCACAAGGCCGGTGGCCCGCCTGCACTTCCTGGGCAGACTGGCTACAAGCCATTCGATCAGCAAGTGCTGAGTCTGCTGCAAGAACTGATGGGTTCCCTGAGCTCAGATGGCAGCATGAGGTCAAGATGAGGTCACACTGAGCTTCTCTCAAACTCCCCTTCCTCTTGGATAAGGAATATTTAGAGATATTCATGTCTTATCCCCCTGTCGTCCTCCCCAGCTAGTCCTCATCCCCACACCCATTTGTCCCCACCCTCTCAAGGTATTCCACACTGCACTAGACATGCAGACCTAAGTGTCTGAAAGGAGAATAACTACAAAGCATTTGAGTTATTGAGATGATCCGTTTTTGACTGCAAAGATGTTTTCACTTCATAATAATTGCTAGCATTTAGTGCACATTTACTATCTGTTCCAAACACTTTAAATTCATTTACTCATTTAATACCCCAAGAGGTGGGTACTCTCATCGTCATTGTACAGAAAGGGAAACTGAGGTATAACAAGATTAAGCAACTGTCCAAAGTCACACAACTAAAGCAGTAGGGTCAGGATTTGGACCAGGCAGTTTAACTCCAGAGTTTCTACTTTTATAGCCCAATTTAGTGAGGTTTTTCTAGTAAGGCCAATTCTACTTTTCCCCACTTCTGGGGGTTTTAAGAATAAAAAATGTGTAAAACTGGGATTGGCAGGGAGCACTAGATAAACTGCCAACTGGGCAGGACAGTACTTAGTCATTCTGTCTGTAGGACCATTTATCAGCAGTGAGATTATAGAATTTGCATGTCAAAGGCCTGGCACTGGTAACCCCCCTGAAGGGAACTGGGGCAGGCCAGAGTGATGCCACTGGGCCTCCCCAAGGAAGAGGAAATTGTCTGATCATACTATATCCTGTAAACCCCTTCTGAACCCCTGGGTAACCTCTGAGTCTTGGTGGGGTTTCCAGTCCTTTCCTTTCCCTTTAGGGGAGTGAGCCTCTTCACGGTTTAGTAACTCACCCACCCTGCCGTCTCCTGGGGCATCACCTGAAGAAGGCATGTAGCCTGGGTCCTGAGTGGGCAGCTGCATTCTTCCAGCGACAGAGCTGATGTAACTTGGTAGCAAAGAGCAAAAATAAAACACCCCATTTACCATGTATTGACCTTAATTGGGTACAAGTTGCCTTGAAAATATCCCAGCCACAGATTTGGCCTTGACCATATCACGGGCAGTGCCATAAAGTGTTGTGTCTTCTTTATCTCCAGATTTAGTCAACCTCATTACTTCATCTTGCTGTGTCGACTCTAAAATGACTGGACAGTCCACTGCGACTGCCCCTGGCTCAGAATCACACCGGGTCCTATCACTTCTCATTTCATATCATCTGAGGATAAGACTCAGATACAGCCTGAGACATTCACAGAGGAAAGGAGCCCTGTGGTCATAGGTTACCCTGAACTGAGTTGCAGTTGAATAGAGTGAGCCAGGCTGGCAGCTATGAATGGGGCTTGGTAGTGTCCCCTCACTCCTGTGTTGAAGCAGAACCAAAGCCAGGGGTGCCACCCTCAGCTTCATCCTGTCCCGGCTGTCCCCATGGCCCCCATCACCCCTACTCCCACGTCAGTTGTCCTTTCTCTCTCCCCCTTCCTCACTCTTGATTTCCCAGTATGTCAGTTCTGTACTCTCTCCCTTCCTCTACCATTTGATTTTCAGGGCCCAACCTGGCATATGAGCCAGTTTCCCCGCCACCAAGATGATACAAAACCCTGATTTGCATATTTATATGATAGGCTCTTTTAGAGGCCAAAAATGGCAGCCGCCATTGTATTTCTCCCATGTATTCCTGAACCTTCAGCATCACCCTGTGACAGCTCTGGCCCTGGCATTGACTGCCTATCAGAGCAACCCTGCCTACCCTGCCCACCATCGTTCTGGGAGGCAAGACGCCACAGGGGTGAAGAGCATAGGCTTGAGTAGAACGCAGACCTGTGTGCTGGATCTGCCACTCACTGTGTGTCCTTGGGGAAAATCAGTTTTTCCCCCAGATCTCAACGTCATCTGTGAAATGGGAGTGAGAATGGCTCCAGCCCCCCTCATATTATTACAGCAGGCATTAGTATGATATTCCATGTGGAGCAGGAACCCCAGGGCTGGGAAGTAGAAAATGCTCAATCACTGTTAGCAATTATTATTGTCAGCCATCCAGAGAACCAGGGGACATTGCACGTGAAAGCAGCAGAAAGTGGGTAGAATGGGACAGACTTCATGCTGCTCGTCTCACCTGATGGGGATGCTGTGCCAGCTCCAAGTTGGAGGGGCTTATTTTTCCAGCTAGTTGGGGGCAGAGATTGCTCAGGAGATTTGGTCAAAAACTTATAAGTTTTGAGTCCCTCCTGACCTGACTGAAATGCAGGATCCATGTTGAGTATTGATCAGTATTGAAACTGTGCTGCTCACCCTAAAAAAACAAGGGCAAGAAATATCCATGGCTCTCCCTACAATGGCTCTTTTCTCAAGCCTTTCAGGAATACTTTTGTTCCTACGGATTTAACCTGACGGTACATTTAACTCACATCTGACCAAATAACACAGAAACCACATCCTAACACAATATCTACTGGGTACCCTCTAGATACTCAACATGCCTGTGGGCCCGTTCAGAAAAGCAAGGACATGTACTCAAGCAGTTGACCAGGTCCTGGCATGCCTAAGGATTTGAAGCTAGTAATAGAACCAAGGCTTTCTCTCCCTAGATGAAGACATATGTGAAGAAGTTTCTAGTAATGTGAGAAACCCTGTAGTCCTGTGTATTCCTACAGTACCCCGTCCTCACACACTAGCCTTCCAGACCACCCAGGGCTGCCTTTCTCCTGCCACCAAGGCAGTTCTTGCCTCACAGGGGTTTCATTCTTCTAAGGGCTTGGACCAAGCTAGAAAACTTGGGCTAGACAAAGTGAAGATTGTGTAGTCAAATGTCCACGTGGGTTGCAGAGGTTAAGACAGGAATCTTCTTTGGACATATTTCAAGTTAGAAACCAGGGATCGTCTAGTAGTCATTTGATCTATGAGTGTCAGCAATAACCTGGATAACCCCTCAAATTCTTCTAGCCTTGTGCTCTCATGACTAACGGTGAGCCGAGGGATATGGTTACTCAGCCTCCACCAGCAGACATCAACCCTGTATCACTCTCACTACACACAAACCTCCATCACTTGAATTATCTCCCTGTCCATCTCTATACAACCTTTGCACACTAGCACACCCACTGTGTGTGTGTGTGTGTGTGTGTGTGTGTGTGTGTGTGTGCTCTTTCAATCCCAAATTCCCCGTAGGCTTACACTCACTTGTTTCTAAAATCACATAGCAATATTTCATACCTGGATGCCTCTCATATTTCTCATGCTTGTTCATACACAGGAAGGAAAAATGCTTTCTAAAGTTAAGATAAGCATAAGATCACCAGCAAGATAAGCCCTCCTCTAGCCACTGATGAGTACTTGTGAATGAAAGAGAAAGCAGTATTCCTCAATTCTGCTCCCTCTGTTTTGTTTTTCCTCAATGAAAGTGATTTTCAAGAAGAAAAGGTTACAATGAATTGTATAGTCCAAAGTAGATAAAGAGATGAAATAAAGCATTCAGGTAAGTACAGGCAACATTTCAGGACAGAATTATTTAAGCAGTAATTTATGAGCACTGGAAGGGGTACTAATCATTAGGACTGAGCAGACGTTTATAAAAACAAGCCTGGAAAGTCGGATCATGTTTTCTTCTTGGATGGTTACTAGACTGGTTCATCGGGGAGAGGTGATAGGTTTCACATAGCTGAGCTTTAGCAACATACATGACAGAGTCTCATTTCCTTGTGGCCAAGCCAACTCAGTGAACAATGGTACCCAAAGTATGGTGACCAGTAAATTAGAATCCATCTGGAACAGTATTCTGTACCTTTGGGCAGCCCCTGCTCCTCTGAAATGAACAGACAAATATCATGTCTTCCTTTAATCTTAGATTTTCCTTTAATTTTATTTTAGATTTCAAACAATCAACATCATGACTAAACACAAACATTAGGCAGTGAGACAAAGTGCTACTATGTTTTCAAACTATAAATGCCCTCCCAGGAGATTCTGATAGAAAAAAATAAACTGTAGCTTAGAGAACCAATCACTCGTTGCACTAATATTTATTGAGCACCAACCATATATGCCTATCATGTTCTTGTTGCTGGGATAACTAGAGTGAATAAAAACACCCAAAGATCCCTGCATTCATGGAATGTACATTTGAATCTAGAGAGGTTATATATTTTTGCCAAAATTAATCAACTTAAGAGTAAAGTGACCTGGCTGGCGTGCCTCAGTGGTTGAGCATTGACCTATGAACCAGGAGGTCACAGTTCAATTCCCAGTCAGGGCACATGCCTGGGTTGCGGGTTCAATCCCCAGTGTAGGGCATGCAGGAGACAATGATTCTCTCTCATCATTGATGTTTCTATCTCTCCCTCTCCTTTCCTCTCTCAAATCAATTAATATATATATATATTATTATATATATTATATATATTTCTCTCTCTCTAAAAGCAATAAAAACATTTTATATATATATATATATATATATATATATATATATATATATATATTAAATAATAGCTGAATCACGATCAGAGGAAAGGGAACTAAGTAATGAAGGGAGTGATAACATGTAACACAGCAAGTGAGGAGGTGAACTGGGGGTTAGCCTGAGAAGAAAAGTCAGGGTAACTTTCTAACCACCTTTGAATGAATGAAAAGCTATTATGGCCGTCTTTAAGCTGCACTCCAAATATTTCCAGCTCTCTGATTAAATATATATATATGAGTAAAGTGGCATCATGGTCTTGCCTTCCTCATAATTGTATCTGTAGCACCTGGCACATTATAAGTGCTTAAGAAATCTGTGCTATTGAATGATATAATCAAAGCTGGGTGTCAAACACACTTTTTGACTCCAAAAATAATATTCTTTCACAGCTCTGTGCTGGAACAAATTTAAGAAATAAATATAACCTGTACTCGGGTCTGAGAAAGCTAATTATATCAGGACAAGATGTAAGTGACAAGACTTGACAGCATGAGTAAAAAAATCAGGCAGAGGCATAGAGTAAATTCAATATATGTATCCATCCAACAAGCATCAGGATTCATCAGAACCTTTTACAAATGGCAGGGACATTACAATGAGCCATAATCCCCACCATCCTGAGGCGTAGGGTCCAGTGAATGAATATACAATAGCAGGGCGCTGTGGATGCCAAAAAAGATGAAACTGCAGTGTTAGGCTCCAGAGTTGCAACCATGGAACCTCAGGTGAGGGGAATGCTGAGCCCCACTGAGCCATAATTAGACTGTACCTGGAAAACTGGACTTGGGTCTAGACTCCACCATATTATGGCCGTCTTTAAGCTGCACTCCAAATATTTCCAGCTCTCTGATTCCTGGGCATGGAGTATGAGCCCCTTTACAGTCTTGTTAAGTACAGGTAAAGCCACTGGAATAGTTCTAGCCAATGAGTTAAGAGCATAATGATGCATAGTACTTGCAAGCTAGAACACTTCAGTGCTGCTGAGGGACTCTTTCCTCCAGTAAACAGCCATGTTGAGAGAGAACAATTTGGCTGACAGCCTGAGTCTCTGAGTTAATGAGCCATGTACTCAGCCAACCCTTGATGGACATTTTACACAAGCAAGAAAGAATTATCATTTGTCTTACTGTTGTTCAGCGCTGCTGAGATTACAGCAGTTGTTCAGCCACCATAACCTATGCCTGCCATATGGAGACGGACTGGTCTGGGCGTTTACAGCTCCCAGGATTAGAACTAGGATGATGTCAGGCAGCAACAGGTTACAGAATTTGTTTTAGCATAAAAATGAACTTTTTCATAAAGGTACTCCTGTGGAAACAACATCCTTGGAGGGAAGGAGTTCACCATCACTGGGCATCTTCAAACAGTCTACAGCTCTCAGCAGGATGACGGACAGAAGTCGGACTGGATAATCGCAGAGTGGTCCCTTCCAACGCAAGAGAATATCATGCCACAGTCTGAAATGTACTTAGCAAGCGCTCCATCATTGTGCTGCTTCCCCTGGCCCACTGGGTAGGCCTGGAGTTGGCTCACCATAATGTTTCCACTGGCCACATGCCCAGGCCCCTGCTGCTCTCACTGTACCACAAAGTCATGAATCTGTGCCCAGCACTGCCAGAGGGGATCAGCAAGGGTACACAGAATGTGCAGCAGCTCCGATGGCAAAGAGGTAACGCAAGTGGGAAAGGCTTTCTTGACCCACCATAGGGCAGAATGATAAGTAGTCCTCTGGGATGCCTCTCTGCATCCTTAGCATCCTGGAGGCAGTAGGAAACCAGTGAAGCTCACCCCTATTGGTTTGTTCCTCATCATGCTTATCTGCCTTCTAGGAAGAAGAGCTAATCCTCCTCCCTAACAAGGCAGAAGTCCAGTGCAAAGCTCTGCTCTGAGGGGATGTGTTGAGAGAAAGCTCTCTCTTTGGAAGATTGAAGAGAAACATGGTTCTTAGCCTCAAAGACTGAGTTTGAGCCCTTGACCAATTTTTAGTGGTTTGCTGGAAATGCCTCACACTGGCTCATAAGGACCAAATGTACACAATTCTTCCCAAGTTAGTGTTCGGTGAGCTCACAGTGGTAGCCTAAAATTGGCCAAGGTAAGAATATTTACCCCTGGGAAGTGGAGAATAATACAAATCAGGCTGTTTTTATTTTTATTTTTAATATGTTTTTATTGGTTTTCATTAAGAGAAAGAGGAAGGGAGAGGGAGAGAAACACTAATCAGCTGCCTCCTACACGCCCCCTGCTGGGGATTAAGCCTAAAACCCCGGCATGTGCCCTGACCTGGAATCAAACCAGCAACCTCTTGGTGCATGGGGTGATGTTCAACCAACTAAGCCACAGCGGCCAGAGCAGAGTGATTTTATTTTTTAAATTTTATGTATGTATGCATATATGTGTTTGACAACTTATCAGCACACTGGTGGGAATAGTGAGAGAATCATGGTCTTAGGAGCCAGGCTGAGCTTGGTTCATCTTGTCTCTGCTGCTAGTAGCTCTTGTCATTGGGGAGAAAGTATTGAAACTTCTGTGAGCTTTAGTTTCCTTGTCTGTGAAGTGGAGGTAATGAAAATCAAACTACCTCAGCGGGTATATGAGGATTAAATGAGATTATGTCCACAGATCAATTACTAAACTAAACAAAGCTCCTTCACCTTGAGTCACATGCAGACAATCATCTCCAGAGACAGGAAAAGAACACCCCTACATCATGACTTTAAATAAAATGTGCATAGCCTTCTCAGAAGCTTCCCAGCCTCATATATTCATACCCCATTGGCCAGTTTAGCATAACATGGCTATACCTAAAGCCAATAACATGATTATACCTAAAACCTCCCATTTCAAGGAATGGAAGCCATGGTATAGCTCCTGAGCGTGCCCTGGTGGGATTTTTAAAGCTCCCCAGGTGGTTCATGTGCAGTTAGAACATAGACTCAGTGGCTTAGAGTGTAAGTCTGAAACTTAGCCCCAGGGAGTTAGAGAGGGACTCATTCTCTGAAGGACAAGAATGGAGAACAAAATCAGGGCTCGAGGAGTGTGGAGGGGACAGAGGAGGAAGGACAGCTGATTATCAGGTAACCAGCAGTGTTGGCCGCATTCTCCATTCCCAGCTACTGGATCTCCTTGGGGCAAAGAGCTCTGGGAAACAAACAGATACATTAAGAAATGGTTGTTGTTAGAACTGAGACATGCAACAGTTTGAAAATAGAAATGAAGTCTTGGATTAAGATTTGGAAACCGAAGGAGTGGAAGGGAGAGGGTTAAGAAAGCTTTTGCAGTTCCAGTTCAAGATGGCAATGAAAGCGGCTTCTGAATCCCCTCCTCAAATGGACACACCAAATCTACAGCTACATGCAAAACAAATCCAGAAACTAGTCGACATGCTCCTACCTATTTGGTGAACAAGAAAAACCCCACACTGAACCAGGTAGCAGAGCCTAAGCTAGAACCCTGCCATAAGCCCCACCCCTAGCACAGGGAAATACAACCTGGGAAGAACACACAACTCTGAGCTTCCCCCTGAGGACCTAAGGGTTTGGATCCCATAGCTGGTGCCCAACTTTTAAGATTTCCACCTGAGAGACAGGCCCCGAAAACACCTAGCCCTGAAAGCCACAAGACCCAAAAGACTGTGGAACACTAAGAAACAGCTCTTAACAGGCTCCTGCAGACTCCCCATGGCTATACCTGCCAGAGCCTAGAGCAGAGGAAGCAGAAATAACTGCCTAGTCCAGTGATGGCGAACCTATGACACACGTGTCAGCACTAAATATTTAGTTTTTGGTTTATTAAATACAATTATATATAACAATTATATATTTATGTTATTTAAACTATAAATATCGCTAAATAATGTTTTTTCCTCAAAGTGACACACTACCCAAGTTATGCTCAGTTTTTTGGCGAAGTTTAACACACCAAGCTCAAAAGGTTGCCCATCACTGGCCTAGTCTTTTTCTGAAAGAAGCCAATCTTCTCTGCAAATTTTAAAAGTTACCACCTTACGAGCAGGCTTCTAATTTAACACTCATGTGGGAACTGACTGCCAGCCTCTCCAGAGACCACACAGTCTGGTGGACACCGTCTTTGCGTTTTCCCTCTGCTAACCCGAGATCGCTGGTGTATCCTGGACAGGAGCTTGTTCACAAGTCTGGGACCTTGGCTTTTGTGGCTGCTGCCCACGGGATACAACAACCAGCAGGGCTTACGTTCACAGGTCCTACATGCCTGTAACTAACAAAGAAATACTTTGCACAGCACAGAGGCAGCAGACTGAAATGTCCAATCTTTTGGTGAAATAGGCCTATTTACAAATCTTAAAACGTGCAACCTTCGACTTTAACATAACATTTAGGGACTAACTTCAATCCTCTCCAGAGACTGGGGAGGCAGGGGGTGCCATCTTTGTGTTCTCTCTCTGCCCCACCCCAAGTCACCAAGAAAAGAGCTTATATTTGTCATTGTCACCAAGAGGACACATTCCTGAGAGTCTGGTGGCCAGCATGGCTTGTGTTAACAGGTTCAACAAGATGGTAGCAAACAAAGAAACAGGTCTTAACTGGCTCTTTCCCCAGGGCTCAGTGCAGAGAGAGCAGACACCTTCCAATCTTCCCCTGAAAAGTATTTTTAAAACTCCTGCCTGAGGGTCCAGCTTCTAATCAGCCTATATCTAGGTGTTGATTGAGATTGTTCCCTTCACAAGGCTGACAGGTCTTGGCACACTCCCAACTACTGGGAACCACTGAGCACAAATAGGCTGCTTGGACAGTCATAAAGGTTGAGAAGCAACCAAGAGCTAGGGCAAAGTTGAACCATAAGGTTTACCTCCTACATGGGGCTACTTCTTCAAGACAGGAGAGGTGGCCATTTCATCTAATGCATAAAATCTAACATACAGAGTCAAGGAAGATGAAAAATAAAAGAAATGTGTTCCAAATGAAAGATGAAGCTAAGACCCCAGAAAAAAACCTTAGTAAAACGGAGGTAAGTGATTTATCTGATAAAAAGTTCAAAATAATTATCATAAAGTTGCTCACCAGGATCAGGAGAACAATGAATCAGCAGAGTAAGAATGTCAATAAAAAGAGAAAATATAGAAAGTACCAGAGAAAAATCACAAGGTAAAGAATACAATAATTGAACTGAAAAATCCAATAAAGGGATTTAACAGCAGACTACATGAAGGGCAAAAAGGATTAGTGAACTCAAAGACAGGGGAGTATAATATATCCAATCAGTGGAATAAAAAGAAAAAGGAATTTGAAAGAGTGAAGATACTTTAAGGGATTTATGAGGCAACATCAAGTGAAGTAATATTCATTCATATTATAGAAAACGAATATTAAAAAAGAGAGATAAAGGGTCAGAAATCTTATTTGAATAAAGAATGGCTAAATGCCCTGACAGGTTTGGCTCAGTGGATAGAGCGTTGGCCTGCGTACTGAAGGGTCCCAGGTTCGATTCCGGTCAAGGGCATGTACCTTGGTTGCGGGCACATCCCCAGTAGGGGGTGTGCAGGAGGCAGCTGATCGATGCTTCTCTCTCATCAATGTTTCTAACTCTCTATCCCTCTCCTTTCCTCCCTGTAAAAAAAAAAAAAAAAAAAGAATGGCTAAAAACTTCCCCAACTTGGGGATGTAAACAGACATCTGTATCCAATAAACCCAGAGAGTTTCAAATAAGGTGAACCCAAAGATACCCACACCAACCTACATTATTATTAAATTGTCAAAAGTTAAATAGAACAAGAGAATTTTAAAAGCAGGAAGAGAAAAACAACTTGTTATGTACAAGGAAACCCCCATAAAATCATCAGCAAGTTTTTTAGCAGAAATTCTGCTCCCCAAAAGGGAGAGGCACAATCTTTTTCTTTCAGTACTTTGAATATAAAACTGCCAACCAAGGTACTCCACATAGCAAAGTTGTCCTTCAGAATTAAAGGAGAGAAAAAGTCCTTCAGAAGAGCAAAAGCTGAAGGATGGATTTCAGCACCACCACTACACTTCCTTATGAGAGATGTTAAAGGGACTTCTTTAAGCAGAAAAGTTGCTAATTAGTAACAGAAAAACATATGAAAGTATAAGTCTCACTAGTAAAGATAAATATATAGTTAAATTTGAAATACTCTAATATTGTAATGATGGTGGGTTAAACATATATCAATCTAGAGTGAAATTTAAAAGGCAGAAGTAGTAAAAATAACTGTAACCACAATAATTTGTTAAGGGGTACACAAGATAGAAAGATATAAATTGTGACCTGAAAAACATAAAATGGGGGCGGAGGTTGGAAGAGTAAAAATGTAGTGCTTTAGAATGTGTTCAAACTTAAGTTGCTATCAATTTAAAATAGACATAACTGTAAGATATTTTATGTAAGTCACATGGTTACCACAAAGCAAAAACCTATAGTAAATACTCAAACAACAAAGGCATCTAAGCACACCAGTACAGAAAATCATCAAATCACAAAGGAAGAGAGCAAGAGAAGAACAAAGGAATTACAAAACAGCCAAGAAACTATTAAGTGATAATAAATCCATGCCTATCAGTAATTACTTTAAATGTAAATGGACTAAATTATGTGAGTAGTAGCTGGATGGATTAAAACCAAACAAACAAGACCCAACTATATTGCCTACAATAGATTCACTTCAATCAAAAGGACATACACAGACTGAAAGTGAAGGGATTGGAAGAAGATATTTATGCAAATAGAAACCAAAAGAAAGCTGGGGTAGTTACACTTATATCAGACAAAATAAACTTTAAGACAAAGACTCTAATACGAGATAAAGAAAGGTATAGAAGGTAAAGGGGCCAATCCAACAAGAGGATCATTTATAAATATTTATGCACCCAACATAGGTGCACCTAAATATATAAAGATAATATTAACAGACCTAAAGGGAGAAATAGACAGCACTTCAATAATAGTAGGAGACTTCTACATTCCACTTTTATCAATGGGTAGTTCATCCAGACAGAAACCATAAGAAAACATTGGCCTTAAATGACACACTAGTCCAGATGAAATTAACAGACATATACAAAAAAATTTTATCAAAAAGCAACAGAATAAACATTTTCTCAAGCACACATACAACATCTTCCAGGATAGAGCATATGTTAAGCCACAAAAAGCAGTCATAATGAATTTAAGAAGACTTGGGAAAAGTGGTTAATATTTTAACCACAATGATACACTAAAATCAATTACAAGAAAACTGGAAAATTCACAATATGTGAGATTAAACAACATGCTCCTGAACAACCAATGGGTCTAAGGAGAAATTTAAAAAAAAAAATACCTCGAGGCAAGTGAAAATGGAAATATAATACACCAAAACTTATGGGATGCAGCAAAAGCAATTTTAACAGGGATAAATGTCTACATTAAGAAATAAGAATTAGTCAACATGATACACCATATTAACAACAGATAAAAGTAATATGATAATTTCAATAAATGCAGAAAAGCATTTGACAAAATTCAACATCCATTTATCATAAAAACTCAACAAAGTGGGCATAGAGGGAACATACCTCAACACCATAAAGGTCATATATGACAAGCTCACTGTTGATATTATACTCAACAGTGAAAAACTAAAAGCTTTTCCTCTAAGATCAGGAACCAGGCAAGGATTTCCACTCTTGCAACTTTTATTCAACATAGTATTGGAAGACCCAGCCAGATTAATTAGGCAAGAGAAAGTAATAAAAGGCATCCAAGTAAAAAAAAATAAAAATAAAAAAAATAAAGATGTTACTATTGTAGATGATATACTATCATATGTAGAAAACCCAAAAAACTTTTGTAGTCTGCTGTTAAATCCCTTTATTGGGGGATTTAACAGCAGACTACATAAAGGGCATAAAGGATTAGTGAACTCAAAGACAGGGGAGTATAATACATCCAATCAGTGGAATAAAAAGAAAAAGGAATTTGAAAGAGTGAAGATACTCTTCACTAGAAGAAAACACAGGCAGTAAACTACTTGAAATCAGTATTGGCAAGAATTTTTTTGGATCTGACTTCAAAAGCAAAGGCAACAAAAGTGAAAATAAACAAGTGGGACTATATCACATTTACAGGTTCTGTACAGTAAAGGAAACTATCAACAAAAAGAAAAAGCAACCTACTGAAAGGGAGAAAATATTTGCAAATCATGTATCTGATATGGGGTTAATATCCAAAATATCTAAAGAATTCATACAACTCAATTTTTAAAATCTGAATTTAAAAAGGGCAGAGGATCTAAATAGACATTTTTTCCAAAGAAGAAACTGAGATGGCCAAAAAGTATATAAAATGGTATTCAACATTATATATTACTAGGGAAATATAAATCAAAACCACAATAAGGTATCTAAATGGCTATTATCAAAAACGACAAGATAACACATGTAGGCAAAAATGTGGAGAAAGGGAAATCCTTGTACATTATTGGTGGGAATGTAAATTGTTACAACTGCCATGGAAAACAGTATACAGGTTCCTCAAAAAATTAAAGATAGAATTTTACTTGTGGGTGTTTATCCAAAGGAGATAAAATCACTGTCTTGAAAAGATATATGTACCCCCATATAAGGTAGGTAAGCTGACCTTCCCTGGCAAACAGCTCTCTCCCTCCTTGACCAATGGCTTATGGAGCCTTTGGGTGGGGAAATGCTGAATGAACTAACGTGTCTGCTTTTATTTATTTTATTATTTTTTTTTAATTTAAATTCTTTATTGTTTAAGGTATTACATATTTCTCCTTGTTAACCCATCATGCCCTGTTCTGAGTTGCCTCTTCTAATGCCCTAGAACACTCACTCCTGCCCAGAATTCTTCAGGAAGGAGGGGCGGGGGAATTACAGGAGGGCAGGGCAGCAGGCGGAGAGCTACTGGAGGGGGCAGTGAGCTACTGGCAAGCTACTGGCACATGGATTCATGCACAGGGCTACTAGTCTACACTAATAAAAGAGAAATATGCCAATTGACCGTACCTCCGTGACACCCATAAGCCAATCAGGAGTAAGCATGCAAATTAACCCAAAGATGGCGGGTTAATTTGCATATGCAGGCACAGTGTGGCGGGCAGGACGGGACGCCTGCTATGAGGGGGAGGGTGGGGGGCAGAGGGAGCTACAGGAGCTGTGCTCCGGCCAGGAGTGAGGATTTGCAGGTTCCCGGGTGTCTGGGAGCGAAGCCAGGGGAAGGAAGGCCTATTCTTGCATGAATCTTCATACTCTGGGCCACTAGTATATATATAAAATCCTAATATGCAAATAGACTGAACAGCGGAACAACCAAACAACCAGTCGCTATGATGTGCGCTGTCCACCAGGGGGCGCGCGTGGAACATGGTGGGCATCAGCAGCAGGCAGCAGAGCACAGAACATGGCAGGCATCAGCTGCGGCAGGATGGTAGAGCAGGTGAGCGGGGGCGCCAGACCAAGGCAGGGCACCGGTCGCTGTCATCGGGGTGAGCCTCTGGTGGTTACTGAAAATTCTTTGCTCCCTTGCGCACAGTGGTCCCTCCCAGCACTTGTACCTCCTGCTGGCACCAGCCCTGCTTGCACCCGCTGCTGGCGCCAGAGCCGGCACTCGCACCCACTGCCGGCAATAGCCCCACTCACACCCGCTGCTGGTGCTGAAGCCGCTGCTCTCACCCACTGCTGGCGCCCGGCGCCAGTCCCGATTGCTTGGTGCCATCAGCAGGTGCGAGTGGCGACTGTTGGCCCCCAATCACCCCTCAGGGCTTCTCCACCTCCTCCTGCTCCTGAGAGGCAATCAGGGCCGGCAGCCGCTGCTTGCACCCGCTGACCGTGACGGCCCCGCTTGCACCTGCTGCTGGCACCGGCCCAAATCGCTCCACGGCATCAGCAGGTGCGAGCAGGACCGGCGCCATCAGCGCACGGGAGTGGTGGTGGCAGCAAGAGCGGGGCAGCTGGCAGACAGGGGACTGGGGGCCACAGCAGGAGGGGCCAGGTGGGGGTGCAGAGGATGGGCCAAGACCCACTCCTGTGCCCACCACAGCCTCGCAGCCCACAGTTCCTTTCAAGATTCACAAATTTGTACACTG
The DNA here is from genome assembly GCF_951640355.1 of Cnephaeus nilssonii. Taxonomy (NCBI): domain Eukaryota; kingdom Metazoa; phylum Chordata; class Mammalia; order Chiroptera; family Vespertilionidae; genus Cnephaeus; species Cnephaeus nilssonii. Next base: position 77,534,892 of record NC_137075.1, read on the forward strand.
GGCCCCTAGTAACAGCAATAACAACAAGTAACACCAATAAGACTGTAACAAGGATAAGAAATAACAATAATTTGTAAACTCTTACTTCGCAATAGAAATTATTTAACATTTAGCATAACTGAGGAATTAGATGTAAAAGCAGGAACAGCTCATCTGTGGAATATAATGAACGACATAAACTGATGAACAAAAACATAGAAACATCGAACAGACTGTCAAACCTCAGAGGGAAGGGGGGGGAGATCAACCAAAGGACTTGTCTGCATGCATATACGCATAACCAATGGACACAGACAGTGGAGTGCGGGGTGAGGGCATGTGCTGGGGGGTGGGAGTGGCCAGGGAGAGGTCAATGGGGGAAAAGAAGACATATGTAATACTTTAAACCAGGGGTCCTCAAACTTTTTAAACAGGGGGCCAGTTCACTGTCCCTCAGACCGTTGGAGGGCCGGACTATAGTTTAAAAAAAACTATGAACAAATTCCTATGCACACTGCACATACCTTATTTTGAAGTAAAAAAACAAAACGGCAAAAACACCCGCATGTGGCCCGCGGGCCGTAGTTTGAGGACGCCTGCTTTAAACAATAAAGAATTTAAATTAAAAAAAAGTTTTTTTAAAGAAAAAAGCAGACACGGTTAGCTCAGTCAGCATTTCCCCACCCAGAGGCTCCAGAAGCCATTGGTCAAGGAGAGAGAGAGCTGTGGAGTTCAGTCCCCCTAAGAGGAGGGCCCTAGTTCGCAGCTCCATCTGCTTTATTCCCCAGTCACCTGCCCTCTCACTCCCTTTCCATCGGCTGGGGAACGGATAAGTGGAACCAAGGCATTTTTTGTTTTTTTTTATATGTTTCCCACCACAGTCCGTCTCAGAGGCAGAAAGCGAGAAGCCCAGAATGTCTTCTGGCCCCTCTCTGCACATCCCCAGCTGCCCCGTCACGGCTTCCACCCCAAATGAAAGCCACTGCACCTCAAAAGCAGCAGAGAGATGTGGCTCTCCTTCATGTCCCCTTTATGAGGAGGGAGAGAAAGAGAAGCAGACACCAAGGTCAAGCAGGGGGACTTCCAAGCCAGTGCCTTCTTTCTGAGAAAAAGCCAAGAATGATTCTGGACCGGACATGGTAGCATTCTGTCCAGACCAGCAAGAGAGCGGGGCAGGACTAGAGAAAGGGTCTTTGTGAAATGCAGGTCAAAGCAAGCTCAAGGCTCTGCTCCCCTCTCAGCTGACCGCCCTGTTAGGGGAATCAAGCCAGGCCTGTGCTTCCCGGATGACTTGGAGCCACATACTTGCTTCCACATGACTCCAAGGCCAGCCAGACAACGGCTGAGGAAGTTCAGAGGTCACGGGGTGACTGGACCCCAGGTCCCCAGAGGGATACTAAAACATATTGGAAACATTGAGTCTAGAGTCTCATGTGCTTGACTGCTCAGGAAGGCATGGTTTGGTAACTTTCTGGTGTGACTTACAGGAAGGTCTGATGGGGATAAGAGCAGGAATGTTGTAATGGCTCTGGATCACCTTGGAAAAATACCGTCCATTGACCAGCCCGACAATGCAATTCCGGGAGCAGCTGCTGGTGAATCAGCAGCCTCCTCCTTCCCGGCGGCTTCAGGAAGCGTGTCCAAGGCCTCGCCCACCTCCTCCCCAGGGAGAGAAAGCCCCACCACCCACACATTTGGCTCTTCTGAAAGGGGCTAAAACCAGGCAGCTCCTCACCCCTGGAACTGGAAATAGTTTCAGGCTTTCGATACAGAAAATCCATTCACAGTTTCTAATTCTCTTTTCTAAAGAGCACAACAGCAGAACAAGGTAGAAGTCCCTATGTTCTGGGTAGCATGCTTCACATTAGTCTCAATGTCATGGCAGTCTTTCCTGCAGAGCCAGCCATGGTCTGAGAAGCTCTGGGGCTGGCCCAGCTGGAAGGGGCTTGGGCAAAGCAACAGTCCCAGCTACCCCGCCCTGGGCCCTCGGAGCCTCTGCTCCAGGTGTGGACGTGGAGGTTGGGGGGAATCCTGCTCTCTGCCTTTGCACTGGCCTCCTCCTGAGGTTACTGCTTTCGCTGAAACAGCTTTGGACATAACATCTGTGCCCCAAATGGAGCTAGTGAAACAGTGAACAGATTTGGAAAGGAGGGTCCCTGCTGGGTGTTCACACCCACTTGAGGGCTAAATTGTTTTTTTCTGTCTGTATCTGGCTCCCCTTTATAACATGACACTCAAACACCAGGTTTGACCTCAGTGACACACATCCAGACCTGATGAGCAGGAAAGCAAGTCCAACTTCACTGATGACTCAACTTCAAAGATGAGCTGAGTCCATGTGAGCTGTAGAGCCTTTAATCCCTCCCCTGCCCTATTTACTGTGCCCACCATCTTTCCTTCCTCCGAGTCTCAGCAGCCTTGGTCTTCCAGGGCTTGTGGGAATGCACAGGGGAACCAGGGTGAGCTGGCCACAGCCACCCTCCAATATTCTGTCCTCATGGCCTTTGGGACCTGGACAGGGAAATGGAGATGAGAGGTGTTGCAAGCGGAGCCACCTCTGAGCTTTTTTAGAATCTAAAAAAATCTAATCTAAGCGGAGGCTTTGGCCTCACCTGTGGGGATTTAAAGAAAACCATGGCCCTAGTTGGTTTGGTTTATTGAATAGAGCGTCAGCCTGTGGACTGAAGGGTCCTGGGTTTGATTCCAGTCAATGGCACATGCACATGTTACGGGCTCCATCCCCAGTAGGGACATGCAGGAGGCAACCGATCAATGATTCTCTCTCATCATTAATGTTTCTATCTCTCTCCCTTTCCCTTCCTCTCTGAAATAAAAAAATATATTTTCTTAAAAAAAAAAAAAAAAGAAAATGAAAACTAGTAAGCCTCGGGTCAGGGTGGGTGAGGAAGAGGAAAACCTCCCCAGGACCAGCCCTGGAGGCCATTTCTTGCTCTAATGAATAATGTCACCCTTACTCACACCTTCCTTTACTCGGTTTCCATCCTTTCGCTGTTGCTTTTTGGTTGTTTATGGTCTAGTCCTGTGGTCTGAATCAGCCCCACCTGGAAACTTGTTAAAAATGCAAATTCTCAGCCCCCATCCCAGACCTATGGAATCAGGAGGTCTGGGTGTCACGCTGGCAATCGGTGTTTTAACTGGCCCTCCAGGTGATTATAAGAACACCAGTTTGAGAACATTGCTCTCATCTGCTCTTCCCCCATTAGGCTGGGGTGCACCAGACCTGTAGCAGGAAGTAGGAAGAAGACCAAGGAGGCAGCCTGGAAATAATCGGGACCTGGTTTCTAGTTGGGTGACCCTCGCCAACCTCTCGGCCTCTGGCTCCTCCTCAGTAGTGTAGACAGGAAGAAGTGGGTCTCTAAGGTTGGAGTAGTTCTCACAGTCTGGAAGTCAGGATCTGACCTGCCTTTTTCCTGCTGACTCCCTGGCCAGCCCTCATGGCAACCCTGGGTTTCCTCTTGTTCTCAGTCAGTTACTGTTGGTGTATGTGTGAGAGAGACAGAGAAACCAAATCTAGAAATGGAGTGGAAACGTGTGGGAGAAGCCATAGCCTCCAGCATAAATGGGCATGGCTCCCAGCAGGCAGCTTGCCGCACGAGTCCCTCCTGTCAGGAGCTCAGCTGGGAGAGAGAAAATGAGCTGTGGCTGTGGGAAGGCAACAAGCCTCTAATCACTCACTCACAGTGCCCAGCCCACTGTTCCAGTTCCCCCAACCCCACCCCCAGAGAACTGGGGGGAATCTAATCTAAGTGGAGGTTTTGGCCCAGGGTCTGGTGGATCAGCATAGACGTGGTGGAGGAGGGGAGGTCATCTCACCATTGAAGGCGCTCACAAGGGGGAGGCGGGGGGGGGGGGGGTAGTTTTATGGACCCTGAGGTGGGGAAGGAGGAAGTTCTAGGAGTGGAAAAGTACTGAAGTACTGGGGACTGAGTCAGAATAGAGAAAGTGTCCTCAAGGATTGCTAGTCTTCCTCCTTCCCTCCCCGCATAAGGAGGCCCAGCAGAGACCTTAACAGGACCTCTGCCCAAGGCCCCAGACAGAGAGATTTAGCCCAAGGCCTCAGACAGAGAGATTTAGGAATGACCGAGCCTCTGGACTAGGAATGTAAATACGCAAAGAGCCTGGGACTAGCCTGGGGGCCTGAGTCTGCACTTCCGCCAGGAGAAGGCTCACTGGCTGTGCGGAAGGCAGCTTCTGCCCCCAGGCCTGCCTGAAAAAGCCTTTGTAATTGCCTAAGGTCAGGCCTGGAAAATCACACTAATGTTTCATCAAGAGCCAGACTGCTCACCTCCTCCCAGGGAGACACTAAGTGGCCTCTTTTCCCACCTGCCTCTTCTGAGCCAACTCCCCGGCTTTCAGGCAAAGACCAGGACACCTGCCTCTGCGCAGGACCTGGTGACTTTCCCCAGGTGGAAATCTTTTGTCACCAATTTTTCTAGGCTCAGAGCTTTTGGTTCCTGTCTCTTTAAATCACGGGTATCACTAGGAAATAACCGAGAGAACTTAGTGTGAACTCCCATGAAGCGTTCACATTACCGGCAATATATAAGACTCTATTACTGTTAAGTGGCATTGTCCTTACCCCTTTTCTAGAGATGATCAGGTATGAAATGATTTTTCTTTTCTCTCTTTTTCTCACCCTCCCACCTGCAATGACTCAGCTCCTCGTAGCAGAGATGGGTGCATAACTGAAATGGAGGTGGTGCACGGGCATGGAGAGGGAAGCGAGAGCCAGCACCTGGGCTAGCCCGCAGCATCTGATAATGTTGATGCAAGAGCCTGTAGCCTTCTGACCACTAATTCCAATAAGATGCATCCCAGAATAGCCAGAACTGTCTTCCTGAAAGATGTCCAGGGCGTGGAAGAAAATTGACTCTTTCTGTGACACTGTATATCACTCACTTGTCCCAGCCTATACTATATCCTATTACATTTATGCTGCTATGTCCTGTCTTTCCTATTAGATTGTAAGCTTCTTGAGGGCAAAGACTATGCCTTATAGGTCTGTAGATCACACAGAGTACATTGCACTCAAATACATGCTGTGTGGATACATGGTCAGGATACAGAACCCAAAAACAACCACAAAACCAGTTCTTCTAGTGTGGTCTACTTTTACATACAACAATTGTACCCTGACTTCCCAAGTGGATTGTATATGTATTCGTGTTTGAGGCTTCAGAGTATCTGGCCCATTGATGGCTCTCAACAAATACTTAACTAGGTTTCTCACAATAGTCCTCCCCAAGAGACAGAAAATTAACTGGGACTGGAAATTTAATCCTCTCAAACCCACGTGAAATTCCAGGCATGATTAGACAATATCACCCCTTCCTGGAGTTCCTCAAAGGGTGGCCAGAAGCAGATGAGGAGCTATCTCTGGGGACAGTGAGCTAACCTACCCTCTTTGCTTCAGTTTGCCCCAGTACTCAGTTAATTGGTGGAGATGTATGGGTTTGTGTATAACATGCTTGATGATTATTTTTTATTAGTTATTTATTACAGTCGCCATTTGAAACTGGCTGGTGTAATCATCCCTAGCTCTTGACCATGACAACTAAGGTGATGCAGGAGGGTTTGTGTCAACAAGCCAGAGAGCGGGTCTCCTGCTTTCTAACTGGACAATTTATATAATTTAGGTCTACAAAGAGACACTGTCCAGTGTAGGCAGGCAGAGCCCATCCCACTACTGTCCCAATATGCTCTACTCCAGCCTCTCATTCATCTTGCTGCCCCTCCTGCTTCTTTGAAGGCACATGAGCAGGTCCCAGGCATACAGCTCCATTGGACTGAGCTTGTCCCTATCTTCCTTGCTGGTGATTTCTGACTGTCTTATGGTCAGGAGCCAGGCTCTGGGTTTGTTCTTCCCATTGGCCACACAGAAGAGCAGCCACCAGAGAAATTCCAGGTTTGCCTTCCTCTAAGGATCAGTGGCGCTAACTGCTCAGCAGAATTACCTGGAGAAGAGTTTTAATAATATGGCTCCCTGGAATTCATACCACAAAGATTTCCAATTTAGTCAATCCAAGTGATGTTCAGTCAGCTGTGTGTTTTTAAAACTGTACAGATGATTCTGATGCATGGGCAAGTTGGGGAACCACTGGGTGAATTCCAAGCTCTTTGAGATCAGGAAACGTGAATCTCCCCTTCTGTATCCCCCAATTATTAGCACAACACCTGACACATAGCAACCCCTTAATAAATATTTATTGAGTCAATGAGTAAGTAAATGACTGAAAACTGGGTGGTGGATTGGAAGTACAGTCAGCCTAGCACCGTACCTAAAGGCTAGTGTAATATGGAAGGGCTGGTGGGATATGGAAGGTCAAACCAGTCACAGTGGGGCTGGGGATAAGAATAAAGCAGAGGGCCGGGGGTCAGGATGAGCCAAAGGAAACGAGGCAATTTGAGCGCCAAGCAGGAGAACATGACCTGCCCTTGAAAATGCTGCTGCCCCTGTGTTGGGGCTTAAGGAGTTCTGCTTCTAGTCCCACCTAAGAAAGCAAATGTAATTGGCCACTTCCCTGTTTGGAGAAAAAAGAGAAAGAAATAAAAAAAGCTTGCATTGTCAGGATAAAGTCTATACTCCATTCTCAGGCTCACAGGTCCCTTCTTGGCTCCTCCTTAGCTCATCACATGCTACTTGCTCCCATCTCTTTACACGCACGGCCACCCTGCCTTCCCGCAGGTCTTACTCACCGAGTGCTCTCTCTGCCCGCAAACTCCTATTCGACCATCAAATCACTGCTTTAGAACCTCACCTTCTCTTCCCCCAGGAGGCCGCCAGCTCGCTGAGGGTGGGTCAGTCTGCTGTGTCCAAAGCCTAGCCAACAGGTGCTCCGATATTTGTGTGATGATCAGAAGTTGGAACGGGAAACCTACAGCAGACGCTCAGGGTTGGTGTTTGCTTGTGTTCCTGTAAAGCTGCATTCTGCAGACAGAAACAAATTCACGGATTTGGATCTAGAGAGGAACTGGGGTGCGGGGGGTGGGTGGGGTGTTGCGAAGGAGAAAAGCAAGTGAAGGAGTGAAGGTGGGAGATTCTAAAAAAGACCAGGGAGAAGGCAGACTTTTCTGTTTTCTGCCCAATCCGTCTCTGGGGTCAAAGGCCATAGGAGATCATCTCCTATGGTCATGCTTGACCAAGGTAGGCTGCCAAGCTGCCCTTACACTTTGAAAACTGTGATGGCGCCCTAGCTGGTTTGGCTCAGTGGATAGAGCATAGGCCTCCAGACCAAAGGGTGCCGGGTTCGATTCAGGTCAGGGCACATGCCTGAATTGTGGGCTTGATCCCAGTAGGGGGGGTGCAGGAGGCAGCCGATCAATGTTTCTCTCTCTTCCTCTCTGAAATCAATTAAAAAATATATATATATATATATTTAAAAATCCTTTGTGACTGCACAGGCTTTACGAGGGGGCTGCAGGTGGGAGCTGCCCGGGGTATGGGGATAGGGCTTGAGGACTGGACAGGTACCTTGAGGTCAGGTGCACCATGTGGGCCGAGCTGGGCCTGGAGCCACGAGGCCGCGATGGGGGCAGCTGATTCGCCGGCTTGATGAGCTGCTGCCTTGATTTGGTCTGACAAGTAGAGGCTGTTGTGAGAAGCGGCTCGGATTGTTGACGTTCAGCAAGCTAGAAATAACCAGCTGGGCTCCTGGCGCCGTGGCCGCAGATGTCTTGCCTTTCCAAAACAACGGCCCAACTGGAGTGGCCTTTACCCGGTGCAGACCTGTGCTCTGTGCGTGTGTTAGGCCTGGGTTCTCGGCCACACTCAGAGTCTAACTCTGGTTTCGGGGAGCCCCTTGAATTGACTGCAGCTCAGCTTTTCCTCTGTGAAGTAGGGTTATCTGACCCCATTCCGCCTCTGCTAGAAAAATCTTAAGTGGCTGCCCTGTCCCTCCTAATCTCATGGCCTGAACTTGATGTCGGCTACTTCTAGAAGCCTAGCGCTCTAAATATCCACGCTGGGAAGGACTGGCAGATAATCCTAATTGAAACATGCTGATTAACCTCTATGAGAATCTGTTGAAATCTGTGGGCTCTCGTCCTAGAAAATTTTACACACGGAACACATATTGCTGACAACGGCTGGGGGTTACTGATTTAAACCACCGACTCCTGGTTTGACATTTCCAATCTCGTCCAGCTTCTCTTACACCAGGAGCACCACCTTTGTCTCCTTTTTTCCTTCAACCATCCTCCTCACCATCCTCCACACTGGCGCACTCTGGGGAGGGAAACTGTCCTATGAATATTTATAAAAGGCAGGGGATGTCCTGTAGTGGAGAAGAAAGTGAAAACCAATACCCTCAGTCTGCAGAACCTGCCTGACTGAAGGCTTCTCTCCCAGCTTCCACCTCCCTTCCCGCAAGCCTGGGCGGTGGGGGGCTGGCTGGTGCCAGGAGCTGAGCGGAAGCTGCTGGGAAAGGTACTCCCCACCCCCTGCAGAATCCTCACCGTGAACACGATCACGTAAAACTTTCTACTCCAACATCAACCAGCAGCCACCTGGCTGGGAGCTGAAAGAGCCAAGGCTGTTTTGCATAGTGGCTTGCTTGCCCACAGTATCTTGTTACAAATGGGCCGCTTGTGCAATGGGGAACTACTGGGAGGGGCCTTTTTGATGTAACTGCAAGAAACAGCTCTAACAATAGATGATTCAGGAGGCTAGTAATTGACCCTTCCTCCTACCATGTTGTTTGGATTAAATGATAAGGCCCAGCTGGGCGCAGGAAGGCGGAGCAGGGGGGGGGGGCGGGGGGAGGGGGGGACGACAAACTAAGCTCTTGCTGCTCAAAATGTGCCAGGGACCAGTGGCACCAACATCACCAGGAGCTTGGGCAGAGTCTTCTGTCCCAGACGGGCTGAAAGGAAATCTGCATTTTAAAGAGATTTTGAAAAGATCTGCATATGTTTTAAAGTTGGAGAGACCCAACCCAAAGTTGGCTGATAATGGACCCGTTAGATAATGGTCATTAATAGAGTCCCAGTCATCCCTCTCTCCCACCTGGGAAAACCACAACAAAATCCCTCAAAGCTCTGTTTGCAGGAGAGGATGGACATGCCCACAGGGAGGACCCGGGACTCACAGACACCCCTTCCTCAGCCAGAGACCTCGTCCACCCATTTGCAGAGTCTCCCACCTGGAGCTATTCTGTTCTATTATTTTATCTTCTGGGAAAACAGAGGTCTTTTATCAGGACGTGAAAATGACAAGAGACCACCTGCTAAACAAAATCCAGTTTGGCTTTAGCTTTGCTGCTGGAATCAGTTCCTGGGCCTAAGACCAAATACTTGAGGAGAAATGGGAGGAGGAGAACTCCCTGGAGTTGCCCATTGGCACAGCCCAGGACTATTTTCACTTGCCTTTGTAAATGAAGGTGCAGAAACCATGGGAGAGAAGGTGAGCAAAGACCCAGAGTGGGATGGACAGGGGGAAGGTGGGAGAGAAGCGCAGAAAACCACCAAGGGAAGACAGGCTTAGTTAGGGACACCTGCCGAGACAGAGGCCTGACCTCCCGGGATGCCCCTCCCTGCCTGTTCTCTACAAATACTGGGGTTTTTTTTTCTGGATTAAGAAAAGAGATGCTTGGCCAGCTTATAGAAAATGAAATGTGGGCTCTTTGCTGCTGTCCTGGCTTTTAAAGGGGTCAAAAGCAGACCAACTTCAAGGTGTCAGCTGCTCGGTTCGCAGCCTTAAAAAGACATCCTTGATCTTTTATTGTCGCGCCTTTGCTCAGAGCTGCAAACTCCCCCTGAGGAAATGGCTTGCCTTAAAAGAGATGCTATTATAGCTAAAGATGTTTTAGCTTCACCTCCAATCTCTGACTCCTTGTGGAAAGTAATTGCTGCTGTGGTATGCCCTGTGCCTTTTATCTTTGCCTCTTTACCTAGATCAGTGGTCGGCAAACTGCGGCTCGCGAGCCACATGCGGCTCTTTGGCCCCTTGAGTGTGGCCCTCCCACAAAATACCATGTGCGGGCGCGCACGTACAGTGCGATTGAAACTTCGTGGCCCATGCGCAGAAGTCGGTTTTCGGCTCTCAAAAGAAATTTCAATCGTTGTACTGTTGATATTTGATATTTGGCTCTGTTGACCACTGACCTAGATGAACAGTAGCTAAGTGGACACAGCTGCCTAAAATTCAGTAGGACTTCAGTGTGTCCAGGAAGAATGATTCAGACCAGGAGAAATAACTGTAAGGAAAAGTGTCCAGTCCGAGTTACAAGGTTTTTCTTTTGGGCCCTGATGCAGCTAGTGGGACTTGCAATCTTGGGTTAGTGAGACAGCCAAGAGGCACTGGGACTGCGCAACATCCCAAGCTCCAATGGAAAAGAAAAACTTCACCCCATCTCGTAGATGTTGAGCAGTTTATGATAGGTGCTACAAAGGGATTTATTTCCCCCAAAATGGCTAATTAGAGGAATCCGGAATCACAACAACTCTGAACATAGAATGTCAGCTCCAGGCAGCCTAGTTACTGTGGGCCCAGCTATTCGTTCCTCAGCAATCCTAGCCTACCCAAATTTTTCTTTTGAAACTCTATTGTATTTCCTGCATGATCTCGGGTCATGAGACCTCATCCTTAATGCAGGAGAAAGTCACTGGCCAGGAGCAGAATCTACTGTCCCATCACAGGCGTGTTTTTGTGCAACCTTGGAATTACTCTCTAATTGTTTTGCTCTTATCTTCTTACATGGATACGGCTCCTATTACACACAGTCTGTGCTTGACCAATGTCAGCTGGGTTTCCCGAGGCAGTAATCTCTACGTGGCAGTCCTTGGCTCATCCATCTGAGACCCAGGGCCTCTTAGGCAGACTGAGGAAGATTAGGACTGTTGACTCAGGGACATGCTTGGCTCTGTACGAGTGCTTTGTTTTTAAAACAAAGGTCTTTGCCGCCAGTGCAATGAAGAGGCATCACCCCCACTATCAGCATAATTTTAAGTATCTACTTCTGTTGGATCTCACCATCAGGCCAGAATCCCCACACACAGATCCCCTCACTTTGCCCTGTGCACTCCCCAGAGACTGGGCAGGTGGTGGGATGTGACAAGCTGGCTCTATGCTTAAGTAAAAGGAACAGGGCAGCAACTTCTCAAATTCCCCCAGCGTTCCAAACAGCCCAAACTAATGGAAAGAATGGATTTGTTTTATTCACAGTTGTTAACACTCCTCCCAAAGCAGTTGTTTGGCTAGCTGGACTGTCAATGGCCATTGATCACTAAGACCTGCAGGTGTGGGTCAGAGCAGTGTTCGGGATTTCTACAGGAAGGTTGCTATTGTTCACTTCTCACCCATCCTAATGAGATCGCCGCATTGAGTGTCTGCTACGTGCAAGGCACGGTGGTAGGCATTGGAGATGTGATGGTAAATAGGCATTGCCTGTAATCTAGTGGGAGAGACTGGAATTAATCCAATCAGTAAACAAGTAAGTGTATGATTATCAACTGGAACAAAGGCCCTAAAGGAAAAGAATAGGAGGCTCTGCAAGAACATTGTAAGAGGTTTTATCTGATCTAGTGGGGGTGCGGAGAGGGTGATTCCGGAGGCCTTTCCAGAGAGAATCACATGTGAGCTGAGCACTAAGAGAAATATAAATTAAAAAGCAAAGAAGGGGTTAGGGAGTGCTTGAGACAGAAAGAGCTTGATCATCGGAGGAACTGAAATAAAGTCCTTGTGGCTGGATTAAAGGGAACAAGGAAAGCAAGGGTATGGAGAGGTAGGCAGAGGTTGGATCCTATGAAGATATATAACCAGTATTGAGGAGTTTGGCTTTTATTTTGGAACAATGGAAAGCCATTTCAGGCAGGGGATGAGGACATTAAATTTATGTTTCCAGAAGATTGCCTGGTGAGACAATGGTGAACAGAAACACCATTATTCACATCTCTTCCAACAGTCCCTTGTAGAGGCTAATGAACCACCGAAGTCTTGCTTCTGTACCCCTGAGCCAACATGGGTTATGCCTCCCCAGGCCCACTGCAAAGCCCAGAGGGCGTGCTGAAAGTGGTGGGAGCCCTGGTAAAACTCATTGCTAAGGTATTCAAATCTGGGTCATTTTCATTCCCTCAGCATTTTGCCTCCACTCCCGAGAAATACAGTCTTAAAATTATAACCCTTCGGTGCCCATGCCCAGGCAGGCTCACTTCTGTAGGATCACAGTAATCATGGCTTTGACTGTGAGGATTACCAATCCCAAATTAAATGATTAGGCCAAGGTCAACGGACTTGTCAGCTGCCACCCCAAGGACAGCTTTCCAGTTCCCTGCACATGAGGCAGGTATGTTCCTAGGGAATGTTGCCAGGGGTTCTAATGTGGGGGACTTAGAAAGAAAAGAAAAAAAAAAAGAATTCATGTTCCCCAAACACTTGAATTTGTCTTATGATCTTCATGTTTATTCTAAGATTCAGAAGTTCCCAGGATCACCTTCTGAGGTGGTCACAGACTCTCTTGGAGTAGGAAATGATTCATGATTTGAAAAGCATTTTTAACCAAGTCTGGTTCTGCCTGAGCCATGAACATCCTTTGTGGATGATGGTAGCTTACTTACGGGCTGTCCCATCTTGCCATTTCCTGAAGCTACCGGTATAGTTGAAACAGGCATATGAACCACCCCTGGGTGGCTGGAAAGACATCTTAATCCTCGACAGGTTTTGATCTGAAAAGAAATCGCTTGTTCATTAGATGTGCTTTCCAAATTTTGCACTGTCGGCAGCTTGTCTCTGGGCCTTTCCCCAGCCCTCTGTGCAGAAATGAACCCAGGGTTACTCATCCTTCTGCATGTTAAAGGAATTCCAGGAGCGCTCAGTCAAGCAACTGAAAAGCCTGGGTTATTTCAAGACATATGAGTCTGAATGTTTCAGGCCCCAGTAATGCCACTAAAATTAGAAATGACTTCTGTGCCAGAGGTAGCGTTCTACCTCCATCAGATGAGGTGGCAAGGCATGTGGGGGTCTCCTGGGTGGCTCCTCCAGGAAGAGAAGCAGCTTGAAAAATTGGAGCTACATGCCCAGCTTTGTCCTTGCAGACCGAGCTCCCTCCCTGCACCCCACTTCTCACCCCATGAGCTGATCTGTCCTGACAGCTGCCAGATCAGTCCTCTGGCTCCTGGGGCTTGCTTTGGCGCTGCTGCAGATCTTTCCTTCCAAGGTCCACTCCTCGTTTAAAAAGCTTTTTCAGTCATACTTAGGGGCGAATTACACTGACCTAAAACTCTTCATAGGAAAAGGTAGTTCCAGCTCGCAGATAGTTTCCAGAGGATATGTAAATCTATGGTGCCAGAACTTATCTGCCAAATGCAAATCTGCTTTTGGATATGCATGACCTGTTAATAATTCTGAAGAACACACAGTCACTTTGAGACAGCATAAAGGGACCTGGGAAGTATCACGCTAAGTGAAATAACTCAGAGAACGACAAGTGTCACATGATCTCACTCACATATGGAAACTAATTAACAAAATAAACTGATGAAAGAAGTGGATCCAGAGACATGGAAGCATGGAACAAGTGCCAAATCTCGGAGGGAAGGCGGGGGAGGGTGGGTGGATGAGAGGTAATCAACCAAAGCCCTTGTGTGCATATAGGCATAACCCATGGACACAAGACAGTGGGGTGGTGAGGGCCTGGGGCAGGGGGCGGGGATGGGCTAGAGGGGGTCAATGGGGGGGGGGGGGAAGGGGAGCATGTTATCTCCCCATTATCTCCCAACAATATAATCTTTCAACAATAAAGATTAAAAAAAGAAGAACACACAGGTCAGAGGAAACACTGTGATGTCTGTGCTGTTAATCATCCTTTGTTTTTCGTTTCTTTTGTGTGATCCATTCGCCATTGGAATGCCTTCTCTGTTCTGTTCTTCTAAATTAGGAGAGCCTCTTTGTTTGGGTCTACAACATCCTCACAGAAAGGCAGAGCCTGAATCCAGTCTAGAGTCTGGTGAAAAATAAAATGCGGTGTTCCTCCTTTAGTCACTGACTGATCCTCCCATCTGTCACCAGCCGATGGAGTGGCCTTGGGCAACCACATGGCCTCCCTCTCCTTCCTTTCCTTGTTTGTAGAATGAGGAAAATATTGCTCCTCTGCTCTCACAGCGTGATTGTGAAACTTATTTAATTTGTAGTATGTGGGTGAAGTGTGCAAAGTGTTGAAATAGTGCATAAATATAACCACAATATTATGTGAAATCGAGTCTGCCTACCCTCTCTCCCTGTTCTTTCTGAGAGAAAAACAAAGAAACGAAATCCTTGCCAAACGATGTGATGGCATGCCTCAGTTAAGTCCTGGTCAGAATGGATCCGTCCATGGTTCCTAAGAATACACATTCATTGCCTTGTTGCCTTTCTTAGTCTCGACAGCCTTACCTCATGTTGGGGCGGAGAAGTTGTGCAAATTCCTGGAGGCACAGTCTATGGCATATTAATGTAAATGCCGCAAACAGTTTAGGCCTGCTGCCTGTATTTGGAGAACTTGAAAAAACTTTGTGTGCATGTGCTGACTCTGACAGTGTCTTCTTTCTTACACTGAAAATTACCAGGGCAGAGACCAGCGCCTCCCATCTACCTTTCATGGTGCAGTGGCTCCTGGGCAATGAGTAACTGCTTCTGTGGGTGAAAGGCTGTGGTCCCAATGCTGTCACCAATTAACCTGCATGCCTGGTGGATGGCTCTCAAATTCTCTGGACCTCATTTTCTTAAGTTGGAGGTTTTCAAATGGTGTTCAGTGAAACCCTTTGGTGGGAGGAGGAGGAATTATTGGTGTTGTTGTTGTTGTTGTTGTTGTTGTTGTTATTATTATTATTTAGCATTTGGGGCTAATAGGAAAAGTTTTAACACTGCTATCTTCTCACACTAGCTTTCTATGGCCCAAAAAATTCTACCAGAGCCCTCACTGATTGCTCCTATGATATATATATATATTTTCATTCAGTCAGGTTTTTCTTCCTTTTTTTCCTTCAAAGCTAATAACTTTGGGGGGATAATGGTTAGAAACAGGTCATCACAATCACGTCTGGTAGGTTAGGAATTCTCAACTTGACCCACCCATAACCTGGAAAGGTTTCTCTAGGAAATAGCTTTGGTCGGGTGAACCAGGGACCAGGGCAGGAAACTCCACAGCATGGCCATCTCCCAAGAGAGGATGGTGCTTAGGCATGGCTTAGGAATTTTCCAGGATTTCCTGACCTCTACACTTGCCAATAATGAAATGTGAAATTGTGAAAAACAATTTATATATATATATATATATATATATATATATATATATATATATATATAATTATTGATAGTATTGCAGATGTCTCCCATTTCCTCCCATTCACCTCCCTCCTCCCAGCCCCTACCCACCCACCCCCAGGTCTTCACTACCCTATTGCCCATGTCCATGGGCTATGCATATCTCTACACAGTATATAAAAGCCTAATATGCAAATTGTCCCCTTGGGAGTTCGACCGGGAGACCAGGAGTTCGATTGCTCACTATGACGTGTGCTGACCACCAGGGGCAGCACGCAATGAAGAAAGGCCCCAGCTGGCAGCTGGCAGCCAGAAGGCCCCAATTGGCCCTGATCGCCAGCCAGGCCTAGGGACCCTACCCGTGCACCAATTTCGTGCACTGGGCCTCTAGTAAGTATATAAGTTCTTTGGTTTATCTCTCCTCATCCCCCCCAACCCCACATCAAGATATGTAGAAGTGGCATAATTTGCTGGTCTCCTTCTGGCTGTCAGGGTGCTGTGAGTGCCATTGACCCAAAGGTTGTTATGAGTTTGTCAAGTACTGCAGGACCAAAACTGTGACTTTGATGGGCCAAGGAGAGTTCTGTCCCAAAGGAGCCCCCAACAATGAGTCATGCTGCAAAATGAGGAAGGTCCCCAAGCAGTTTATAGGGCCTTCCCATCAGGCTCACCATCATCAACTGCCTGCGAGAGCAGTGACGTCACACATCTAGAATCTGTACTCCTCTTCCATCTCCAGCAATTACTCTCCATCAGACACTCTTTCTGGGGACCTTCGTCTAGAACTTTCTCCTTGTTCACTAAAAAGGTTTAGCTGGTAACAGATCTTGTGAACATGTAGGGGCTGGTAGATTGCCCAAAGCTCCCCTCAAAACCACATGTTGACTCTTTCTCTCTCTCTCTTCCTCCACCCTCACGCTTACTCCTGGGCAATCCCACGGTGTGTCACCGTCTTCCTGCTCTTGTCCTTCATCACGGGACCGTTCTGCTGAATGCTGAGCATCTGGAAACAATCTCTCAGAACTGTGTTGACACTTCAGCACTCTTCTGGAAGAGGCAGATTTCTCAGGAAACATTTAAAAGGAGATCAGGTTTCACTGTTTTGAGTTATGGCACATGGAGAGAGGAGCCCAAAGTATTATAAAAGGCTTAGAGAAATCCTAGGGTCAAAGCTTCTTAAATAAAGTTTTATAACCTAGTTGGAATGTGGCACATGTTGCCTTTTTGGTTCATTTATTTAAAACAATTGTGTGACATCATTGTTTAGTCACTAGTCTATGTTTATCCCCAAGGCGATCCCTAACCTAATGGTGCTGGCAACCACGAGATGCTGTTTCATATACAACAGGCATCGTGGTCGGCTTTGCTCACTTGCAGAACATGCAGTTTTCTCACACAATAGCTTTTTGTTTTAACCAATCAGTGAAACAGACAGCCTTCAGAAGGGAGGTTAAGTCTGGGAAATCATTATTCCTCTTAAAAGACAGAATTACTTAGATTTTAAAATAGGTTCTCCTTTAGCTTTAACTGCATATTATAGTATTTTTTTCTTTTTAAAACTTTTTATTCTGAAATATTTCAAACTTACAAAAATAGTGTAAAAAAT
Organism: Cnephaeus nilssonii; assembly: GCF_951640355.1. NCBI lineage: Eukaryota > Metazoa > Chordata > Mammalia > Chiroptera > Vespertilionidae > Cnephaeus > Cnephaeus nilssonii. The sequence continues at coordinate 77,551,733 of NC_137075.1, forward strand.
TCCTGTATGCACTTCACCCGGATTCACCATTTCTGAGACAGTAATTGTTATTTCTCTCTGGATATCATCATCACCACCACCTCCACCACATTATCTGATTCATTTGAGAACATTTTTTATATGCCTTTATCACCAAATATTTTAGTGTACATGTTTTAAAAACAAAGACATTAGCTCTAATATAGTATAATTATCAAGATCAGAAAATTAATATAATACTATTGTCTAATTTTTAGATCATATTCAAATTTTGTCGATTTTGCCATAAATATCCTTAACAGCATTTTTTTTTTTACCAGCTCCCACAGGTTGTAATATGAGGTACTTTCATTGGCATTTACTTCTAAATATGTTATTTCTATTGTGAACTCCCCTTTAATGTATGAGTTATTTTAGAAGACTGCTTTACAAGTTTCCAAACACATATTGTAATTATTATTACTTTTAACTTTTCACTTTTAATTTAATTGCATTACAGACAGAGAACATGGTCTTCATTATATCCTTTCATAGAGAATGGATATAAGGGTGTAAGAATGTTTCCCAAAAAGTCTAGTAGATTTGTACAAACCTTTTAAATTCTTGCTATGTTTTCATTTTACCTGATCTCAGTAATCTACACTGATTGTAGACTTGCTGGTTGTTCCTTCTCATTCTCTCAGCTTTGGCTCTGTAGTTTTCAGAGCTACTCTGTTAGGTACATACAGGTTCATGCAAGCTACATCGTGGTAGGTTGTTTCATCTATTATTTTGTAGTGCTTTTTGCCTTTGATTCTATTTAGTCTGATATAAATATTGCTGTACCCAGTTTATTTTTATTAATATGACATGGTATATCTTTTTTAGTCTTTTATATTCAAACTTTCTATTTTGGTTTTATTTTGATTGCATATTCTGTGACACATATAGCTAGAATTTTGTAAAACTCCACTCTGATAACTATTTTTAGTAGATAAATGTAATCCTTTTAAATTTATTGTGATATATTTGAACTTCTCCTTTTTTGGGGGGTTTTCTCTTTACCATTTGTTTTTCTCTGTAAATTTCTCCTTTTCTGCCTTCTACTCGATTAATCAAGTTCCCACATACTTAGAGTATTTTAATAAATACAAAGTCATTCGTTGATGTCAGTGGTTCCCTTTAACTGTTTGGGCACACATATTTAACCGTAAACTTTTTCTAGCAAAGACTGAAGTTATTTGGAATGTCTGTCCTTCTCTTTACTATGTCATAGGCCTCAGAGAGATGGGACATGGTATTCATTTCCCTCTATTTCTTATTGCTTATAGAGCTTGAATTTTACCCTCTTTACATTTTTTTAAAAGTTAATATGTATTCCCTTAGTAAATGTTATCAATTTCTCTTTTGCCATTCTTTTTTATATTTCATGCCTTGGTCTCACTTTCCTTCTTAGTGAATAACACATTTTAATATGTTTTTAGTGGGCTTTTTGACTCTGTTATAGTTGATAAGAAAATCTACTGTCAATGTAGTTGTCACTTTTTTGTAGCTAATACAATATGTATTTTCTCTCTTGAAATGTCTGAGCTCTTCTTGTTAATGTCAGTGCTCTGCAGTCTTACCTCAAGTGCCTGGTAGGCCTGGGCTTCCTTTATTTACTCATCTTAGCACTCAGAAAGCACTTTAGGTATGAGGACTCTCCTGTCAATCATGAAAAAGTTCCTGCTATTATCTCTCCGTATACTGCTTTCCTCGTTTTTTTCTTCAGAATTCCTATTTTCCTAATTATGTTCCTTACACTTTTTTCTAAAATATTTTTTATCTTTCTGAGTCTTTGGCTGTATATGATTAAATCCCTCAGTGCTCTTTTCCAATTTATTAGTTTTCTATGTAATTGTGTTCAGTCTAGAGTTTGTCCTATCTACTGAATTTTTAATTCAAATTACTATAATTTTTAGTCGAAGATTTTTAATTGTTTATGTTTATATTCACATAATCTTATTTAATGTATGCCTATTTGTGCTTTAGTTCCTGCTCTTTAAATATTGGGAGGTAGTCCTTCACTTTATTTCTTTGAACACTCTAAAAACATACTTATTTTCAAATTATTTTCAGGCTACTATAAAATAATTTTATTTGGAGTAATTTGTTGACTGCTTTTATTAATAATAGATTCTTTGTGGGGGGTTGGGACTTGGAATTTTGGGTTGCAGGCTTTCCAAATCTTATTTGGGAAGATTTTTACTCTTTTCTCTCCTACCTCCCCCAAATAGTAGTTTGCAGTTCCCTCCCCTAGCCCAGGACCAGGTGAGGCTCCTGTCTTCTGGTGAGATTGGGGATACGTGGATCTAGGCACTGAGCCAACAGGTAGCTTAACTCATTTTCTATTCATGAGAATGTAGTCATATCCTCTCACTTCCCCAGGCTCACAGTTTGCCAAAAGCCATCATCCCAAATGAGAAATTATCAGATTCTAGATAAATGTTGAAGGTAGATTTAATATCATTTCCTGATACATTTGTTGAGAGCATGGTTATGCCAAGGTTTGGAGACTCAGCAACTGAAGGGTGAAGTTGCCATCACCTGAGATGGGAAAAATTGAGGGTGAAGTAGATATGGAGGCCAGGGAAAATCGGGAGTGGATTTGAGTTTTAGATTTCTATTAGACATCCAAATGGAGATATTAAGTAGGCTGTTGGATATATTGGTTTGGAGTTTGCAGAGAGATCTGAGCTGAAGATTTAAATTAGAACTGATTAGAATATAGATATTTAAATCTATGAGCATGGAGAAGAGCACCACAGGAATGAATATGGATAGAGAACAGGCCCAAGGACAGACTCTAACCATTCTCCAACATTAAGATTTGGGAAAGAAGAGAAGGAACCATTAAAAAAGAAACTGAGAACCCAACTGGCATTTCTCAGTGGTTAAGCATCGACCTATGAACCAGGAGGTCACGATTGGATTCCCAGTCAGGGCACATGCCCAGGGTGTGGGCTCCATCCCCTTTGGGAGCGTGAAGGAGGCAGCCAATTAGTGATTCTCTCTTATCATTGATGTTTCTATTTCTCTCTCCCTCTCCCTTCCTCTCTGAAATATATATATATAATTTTTTTTAAAGAAACTGAGAGAAGTGGCCAGTGAGGTACGAGGAAAACCAGGGAAGTGGTATATCTTCACACAGAAAAGCAATCTAAGAGAATCAACTCTACAAAGTTTGCTTAGTAAAATAAGGACTGAGAACTGACCATTGGTTTCAGCAAAGTCAGTAGAGTGGGTGGAAAGGAGAATGCCTGATTGGAGTAGTAATACTTGGCAATTTTTAAAGCCTCCTTTCAGGAGCAAGTAAATGTGGGTGTGTTATTTACCCCACCAACTCCTGCCTTCAAGAAATATACTGGCTTTCATACCCTGCCTCAGGTGGAATTCCTTTACTTTGTAGAGACCAAACTCCCTGTAGATTTCTGGTTTGTGGAGATGTTTACCCATGTGCCAGCTCTACAGTTTTTCTTTTCTATTCTATTTCTTATTACTATGAGTTTAGACCATCAACATTGTATCAAAGCATACATTTGTGGAGCCATATTGTTTGAATTACACTCTTCAAACACCTGAACATTTTGGATGGTCTGTTAGTTAACTATTGCTGTGGAACAAACAATCCTAAAACTTAGTGGCTTAAAATAGCAACCATTTGTTTAACTCGTGAATCTGAAAATCAGCAATTTAGGATGGATCAGCCCTACATTTTTCTGGTCTTTGCTGGGTTCTTTCATGTATCCATGGTCAGCTACAGGTCAGCTAAGGAGCTCTACTTCTGGGGATTAACTGGCTGTCAGCTAAAGCCAGCAGGGGTAACAGGGTTGACTTGGCCACGTGATCATTCACTATCTAGCAGGCTAGCTCAAGCTCGTTACGTGGTAGCTGTATAGAGTTCTAAGAGAGAAAACAGAAACTCAAAGGTCTCTTAAGGGCTAGGCTTGGAAGTGGTACAATGTTACTTCAATGAATTATTAGTCAAAGCAGGTCACATGGCCAGCCCATATTGAAAGGGTGGGAAAATAGATTCTATCTCTTGACTGGGGAAGATGGGAAACCACATTACAAAGAGGCATGGATACAAGGAAGAAAATGATTTGGGCCATTTTTGCAGACAATGTGCTCCAAATAGAGTATGAAATGGACTTCAATTCTGGGATGAAGTTAAATCAGATAGAAAGAGAAAATAGGTCAACCCAATACTAGTAGTTTTTGAGCATTGCATGTAGTGATAGAGGCTCTGCATCAGATTCAAAACAACCAACTGAGTATTTGCTATAATCAAGATAGGTGCTGGGAGCCATGGGAGAGTCACAGAGGAACTTCTTCCTGCCTTTCAAATATCTATTGCTAAATAAGGAATGCAGGGCAAGCCTCCGGCTCTATAGGCAGAATATTAATGCTATAAGATGACTGGTCAAGGGAATGTCTTTGGAATAAGGTAGACTTCAAATGTAGGCCGAAAGTAAAAAGCCAGGGGAAGATTAAAGACTCAAAAGAAACAAAGATTACAGGCAGTGGTTACACTTTGGCCAGCAACCTTATTTAACTGGTAGAGAGGCCAAATGCTGAGGAATACATCAATCATCAGAAGACAAAGGGAAAAGACTCCAAGTTCTCCAGACTGATTTTTTTTTAAAGTTAAACCAGAAGGAATTTATTGGTTTTAACTTAAAGAACACTTGTATCGACAAGAATTCTGTCCACCTCAGCAAAGATGGGTCCTAGCTTGTGGTAGCTCTGGCAGATTTTCAGGGTGTTCCCCAGACACCCCTTTCATACCATAGCTATCCAGTTGTTGATGTTGTTGATGCCCAGACCAAATGAGGCCAGAAAGAGACCCTAGAGACTGGAGCATTCACCTGTGGGTCTTTAGCCCATGACTCCAGCAATCTCAATAGTTTCTTTTTTTGTGGCGTTAGCTTGTTCAATAAATTCTGCAGAACTGAAGGCTGCCAGTCAAAATGTCTTTTGGCTACTTTTTTTATTTGTCTTAATTACCCAGTGATTTTTTTTCATACTATTAAAATTTGACTAGGATTTTTATTCCCAAAAGTTATTGACTATTCTGGCTAACTCTTAGGTTGAAGGCAGGGATTAGGGCTCGTCTTCAATGAGTCTTAAAGGGCCTGAGGACCACAGCTCCCAAGAGAACCATATCTATCTAAGTCATTGCTCCTCACCAAGACTTTGTTATCCTTGGAAACGACCAGAACTCCACCCACTGGAGCAGAATGAATCTGGCACAGGTAAACCAGGCATTCCCATAATGCTTAGTATTTTTCCCCAAGGGTGAGGAGAGATGATACAGAGATTATTCAATCATCCCAATACAAAAACTAGTGCACATTTCTGGAAATATGTAGCAAATATTTAATAACTGTCATTTATGCTCCATCTCTGAAATGAATTGAATTCAACACTGCATTATGAGTATGAATTTGGGGGAGATGGGATTTTTACATGAAAAATTCTATTCTAGACTCAGGAAGAGTAAAGAGATGGAAACAAATAGATTTGAGTGTGACTCTGTGCTAGAAACTATACTTTACTTTGGCTCATTTACCAACCACATCAAATCAATTCCCCTGTCCTTTCAGTTTTGACTCTCTAATATTTCTATGATCCAATCCCTTCTCTGCATCCCCATTGCCACCACTTTAATGCACAACCTCATCATCTTTCGGTAGAATTATTGTAATAGTCTCTGTTATGGACTGAATTGTGTCTCCCTCACCCCCCCCCCAAAAAAAAATTTTTTTTGTATGTTGAAGTCATACCTCCAGTACCTCAGAAGGTGACCATATTTTTAAAAATATTTTTATTGATTTCAGTGAGGAAGGAAGAGGGAGAGAGAGAAACATCAATGATGAGAGAGAATCACTGATTGGCGGCCTTCTGCTCACCCAACACTGGGGATCAAGCACAGCCCAGGCATATGCCCTGACCAGGAATTGAACCGTGACCTCCTGGTTCATGGACTGATGCTCAACCACTGAGCCACACTGGCTGGGCAGATGTGACCATATTTTAAGAGAGGGCATTCAAAGAGGTAATTAAGGTAAAATGATGTCATGTGAGTAGTACTTAATCCTATATAATAAAAGCCTAATATGCAAATTGAACAACCGGTCACTCTGACGCGCATTGACCACCAGAGGGCAGATGCTAAACTAAGGAGCTGCCCCCAGCCCACAGGCCTTAAGCCAGCCAAGGTGGGTGCCAGCAGGGGCCCCCTGATCACCCAACCAGTAGCCTCACAGATAGGCCCTGATCGCCGGCCAGGCCTAGGGACCCTACCCATGCATGAATTTCATGCACTGAGCCTCTAGTCTAATGTAATTGGTGTCATTATAAGAAGAGGAGATTAGGACACACATGCAGAGGGAAGGCCACATGAAGACAAAGGGAGAAGGTGGACATTGACAAGCCAAGGGTATAGCTTTAGAAGAAACAATCCTGCCAACACCTTTATCTCAGACTTCTAGCCTCCAGAATTGTGAGAAAATAAATTTCTATTTTTTAAGATACTCAGTCTGTGGTACTTTGTTATGGCAGCCTGAGCAAACTAATATAGGCTCTTGTCTGGACTCCTTGTTTCCAGCCTTGACCCTTTCACATAGATACTTCTAAAAGTGGAATTGTTAGCAGAGAAATGCATGGATAGCCTTTCTCCATTGCTGGTGGATGTGGGGTTCTTGGGGTATTGCTGGAATAAATATTTCTGGAGGCCCCCCACAGGAAGATGAGATTTGAAAGCTTTATTTGCATGGAATTGCATCTGTTGGTTTAAAGTCCCATTTCTTGGAATAGGTGAAGTTGGGGATTCAGCAGAGCTAAAAGCAAAACCAGTGTCCAGAATTTCCATTCCGTGATGGAGCCGGGTCCGATGTAGTCCATTAGTCCATTGTGTGTGAGGTTCACATGGCAGTGGGCCGTGTGGGCGAATGTAGCAGCATGAGAGCCATACAAGCCAGGAGTGCAAACCAAGAGAAAGAACCCCTTTGTCTAGGAGCTTATGTATCTCAAATTTCCCACACTTGCAGTGGCCACATCTACTCTGTTCCCAGGTGTGACTGACAGACAAGGGCCTTCCCTATTTCACCCAGACTTTACTGGGCATGCATCTAAATTGCAGCTTTCTGGAAAAGCTGCACAAATGGCGTGCCTATGAAATTTGGCCTCCCCTCTTTTTCTTTCCTTTTATTCATAACTAAGTTCTTTACAATGGTGTCAGAGTTATTCATCTCAATCACTAGTTCAACTTCGTCATTTGTCTGTTTAAAACACTTTAGTAGCGCCCTACCTCTCACTGTAGTGTTTTCTACACTAAGTTTTCTGGAACATTACTTCTATAAGATGTCCCCAGTGATATAAGTTTGGGAACTCTGCAAGTCTCCTACTTGAGGGGTGGGGAGCATGTCACAATGTACATTTGGATTTACATTTGCTCATTAAAGGCTTGAAGGTGTTTTGTAGTTAAAAAAAAAACAAAACAACAACAACACCTGCTTAACTGGATTTAACCCAATGTTTGCCAAATTTATTTGACTATGGAGTTTTCTTTCTTAGTGTACTAGTAATACACATTATACCCACTGCAGCTGTGTTCTGGTACACAAACCAGGAAAGGCTGCCCCCGACAATCAAGTCCACAGACTCTGGCATGTCCTGCAGGTTGAGAGTCACCAGATTTGGCAAGCAAAAATACAGGATGCCTAGTTGAATTTGGATTTTAGATAAGTCTAAAAAATAATTTGTTGTTTACCTAAAATTCAAATTAATTGGGTGTCCTGTATTTTATCTGGCAACCCTATACAGCATGGGTGGGGAACCATTTTTCTGCCAAGGGCTATCTGGATATTTATAACATCATTTGCGGGCCATACAAAATTATCAACTTAACAAATAGCCTGCTATGTTTGGTCAAACACTTAATTAACTCACCCCTAATGCCTTGGGAGGGCCAGACCAAATGATTTCGTGGGTCTGATATGGCCCGCGGGCAGGACATTCCCCACCCCTGTTATATAGGGTGCTTTGTGATTCATAATATGGTGAACACACTGAACCAAAATGAATTTGATAAGATTTTTTTAACCCAATTAACAGAGCAGGAAAAGATCAAGTCAAGGTTGATTCTTGGCTTTCAATTGGAATATTTTAATTTGCCACCAATCCTCATTTACTTAAAGCAGTCTCTCCATCCCCACTAGAGATTAGTATCATCTCAGAAACTTTTTTAAAAGTATATTTTTGGGGAAGATCCAAGATGGTGGCATAGATAAACATCTGGGTTGCTGCTGTCCACAACAATTTCCAAAACTACAACTAAAAAACAGAACGTCTACCACCCAGAACCACGGGAAAGCTGGCTGAGCGGAACCTCTACAACTAGACCGAAAGAGACGGGCACAATCAGGGCACTAACGCTGAAAAACTGAGGTACAGGGGAGTGTGTGTGCAATACGAACTGGCGGCGGAGCCCAGCTGGAGGCGGGCATTGCTTTCTTCAATTGGAGAGAGACAAGCCCCCAATCTCTCTGAAATCCAGTTTCTGGGGAGAGACTGGGCTGTCTGCCATTGGGTTGGAGTGAGGGTGGCTTACTAGCAGAGCTGCGTGGAGGTAGAATTGTTGGCTGTACCGGGGTGCCAGATGGCGAGGACGCGGTCGGAGGCGCGGGGAGGAGGTTGGAGGCGGCTCACTGCCAGTCATTGCTGTTTGACACGCCCTAGCCTAGCGATGCCCTGAGACTCCGCCCCGCACAATGTACAAACACACCCAAGCTCCTAGCAGCGGCTTTTGCATATGAATGGCCTTCTCTATTGCAGTTTAAACTAGTAAACTTGCACCCCGGTACAGACAGCTCCAAGGACTCCAAGCTCCAAGCAGGGAGGAGAGGACGGCAGTTCTCACTGTAGCTCCTACAGGGTGGCCTCAGACAGCAGCTGAACTGCACCCCATTGGAGATTCAGAAGCCAATGCACCTAATGGTCAGTGTGAGGCACCAGATTTCAACTCCTCACATCCATAAGTGACACATTCGGGAGGCGGACTCAGTGAGCACCAAAGCCCCACTCAAACAAGCCCTGTACCACAAGCGTGTCTCCAGCACAGCAGTGCTTCCATTATAGACACAGCAGGTCCTCACAGCCAATTGGCCTGGAGGTCAATTCCTCCCAGTGTACCAACAACAATCAAGGCTTTTAACTACACCAAGACTTTCCACTCAGCCCACAAAGGGGTGCACCAAGAGTGACCACCTAGGGTGATCGGGGAAGCTGAGCTACCAGCCCCTATAGGTCACTGACCACACAAAGCCACTCCATCAACACAGGGAAGCAGCCAAAATGCGGAGACACCAAAGTATGTCACGAATAGAAGAGATAGAGGAAAGTAAACTAATGGATGACACAGTGTTCAGAACCACATTTATAAGGTTACTCAAGAATCTTCTAAAAACCGCTGAGAAACTTGAAGAGACCTTCAAGGACCTTAATGAGAATACCAAAAAAATGGAAAAGGACCAGTCAGAAATTATGCATACACTGTCTGAAATAAAGAATATATAGAAACTCAACTGTAGATCACCGTACCCGAAGAGTCAAACCAAAGATCTGAAATATGAGGAAGCAAACAACACCCAACCAGAGAGGCGGAAAGAAAGAAGAATCCAAAAGTGTGAGGATAGCATAAGGAGCCTCTGGGACGGCTTTAAGCATACCAACATCCGAATTTTTGGGGTGCCAGAAGAAGAGAGAGAGCAAGATACTGAAAACCTATTTGAAGAAATAATGACAGAAAACTTCCCCCACCTGGTGAAAGAAATAGACTTACAAGTCAAACTGTCCAGGCCTCAGAAACTTTTTAAAATCCTATACCCCATCTTAAAACAAGAGACTTAGAATTGGAGGACTACTGAATGGGGAGCTTGAAAGTCAGGGCATGAGTGAGGAAAGTGAGGCATGTAGGGAGCAAGATTTAAGGCGGCCCTCACTCTCAGGACTGACCCTACGCTTGCACAACCCTGAGAGAGAGAGAACCTCCTTAAATCTTGTGTCCTGAACACCTGCTGGCCTCCCCTGGTCAGGCCCTGTCCAGAGAAGTACACGCACAGGATTGTGGAGAAGAGTTTGCAGGGGATTTCTGAACAACTCTGGATCTCCTCTCTGCATTCTGTTGCTTTACAAGGAAATGTCAGCCTTTTCCAGCTTTGGACACTAACTCCAGCCCGTAAGCGTTGAGTCAGGAGGGGCTTTGCCAGGCCAGATTTTCCTGAAACGTCAACTTGCAGCTGGCTCGTTTCCTCTACAAGGCCACTCAAAAAAAAAAAAAAAAAAAAAAAAAAAAAAAAATGCTTGGGCTCCTCATTCTTTTACGGCTGGTGGTAGCTTCTATTTCATATTCAAGGATGGTTTTAACTTTCTGAAAACATATTGAAAGTATATGCTTCACTTTTCTCTCCCAGGTTTTATAGATTCTCATCCTTACTCTCCCTCCTCCTCCTCTCTGCTTTCCACCCTTTCTTGTCAGTGATTTCATACCCCGTCACTGGCAGTGTGGTCAGAGGGCACATCATTAATCCTCACTGGAGGCAGTGACGAGAATAGCTCGCCCAGGAACATCCAAGGCCATCCTCGGGAGGCAGCTCCTTGAACGGTGTCTTCCTTCCCTGGCCTCGAAATTCCATGATGTCATTAGCATCCTGACCCTGCTTCACGGGTAATGGCTGGTGGCCAGACCGTAACTGCTCACTCCTAGAACCTCATCAAGTTTTAAAACACTAGGGAAAGAAACTTTGTAATTTTCCAGTGCTGAAAAAGGATGGTAGTGGCTGGTGGGAGCTCCCAGCACAGCCAAAATTAACTTCTTTCTATTGTGATAATTGAATGGTTTTTAATGAAGTTCTTCCTATAATTGGATTCAAAAAGTACCCCCTCAGAGGAAAATTTGGAAGAGAAAAAGAGGGAAAGGGTCAAATAGGGCAGCGTTTGCAGCAACTTCCTGGCAATATCAAGATCATGAAATTGTATGGGTGTGTCTCACTTGGCTTAAGAGCCATGTCTCTGTAAAGTTTCACATAAAAGGAATTTTTAAAAAATTAAATCACTATTACGTGCACAGGGAAAGATTGCTAAATAAAGGAAACTTGGAGTGCTAGACTCTATAAAGTGGATTATATTTATATAGTGTACAGTATCCCTCCCATGTACACACATTGTTTTTTTTTTCTAAATTTGAAGTTTTACAGGATTTTCATGAAGTATGCATGCTTCTTAGTTACAATGAGGTCTCAGCTGTTCTCAGTTTTTCATGATGTTCTCTTGGGAGAATGAGTAGCTGCCAGGTTCTGTGGGGACTTCTGAGCTGAGAAAACCACCCCTGTGGGTAAACTGACCCAGAATCCTTCTTGCCTACCTCCAGAATGACATGGGCTCTGGGGTACCCAGATTTCAATGACTGGACAAGGGAAGTGTTGATGGGGAACAACCTGGGGCTAAATGTTGACAGATGCAGCAAGAAAAGCAGTGTGGTATAGTGGACAGAAGCATGAGCTCTGTGGCCAGATTGCTCTAACTCTCTCTGTCCCTTAGCTAGGTTGCTCCCTGAACCTCTGTATCCTCATCTGTAGAAAGGGATGAATCGAATAGTACCTACCTACCTGAGGGTAGCACCTGGCATATATTAAATGCTCCAAAAGTGAAAGCTATTTTTAACTTCCTTGGCAAGCTAGCTCCATTAGGACAGGAGGGAAAATATCAAAAAAAAGATCAAAGATGCTAATGTCAGTATGCTGAGGGCTGGTCCATGCCAGATTCATGCTGAATACTTTCATTTATTTAATACTTAATGTCACACAAACAGTACCACCAATAGTATCCCTATTTCCCAATAGAAACTAAAGCTCAGAGAGGTTAAGCAATTTTTCTGATATCACACAGCAGATAAGTGACAAAGTAGCTCTCTGAGGCCAGTGCTATCGTGGGATCGGGCCTAAACGGGCAGTCGGACATCCCTCTCACAATCCCTCTGGGATCGAGCCTAAACGGGCAGTCGGACATCCCTCTCACAATCCCTCTGGGATCGAGCCTAAACGGGCAGTCGGACATCCCTCTTTCCACTCTGTCTCAGGCCTGAGAAGATCAAAGCCTGAAAGTGACTTTTTAAAGATGAAGGCACAGGGCCTGGAAAGTATTTGGATTTAGAAGTCAAATTGGGTCCGGGAACTATATCAAGATTTATTGAGGATCTACAGTGTGCTGAAGGCACTCCAGGCACAAAGGTAAATAAAGGCCTTGCCCGTGGCCTCAAAGTCCAGTGGGGGAGATAGTCCTGTAAGAATTTAGGGGTGAAGAATGTGCTACTGGGTCCCTAAGCAAAAAAAAAAAAAAATGACCAACTTTATCTGCGGAAGGCTTGAAGGGAGATGACATTTGAGGGCTTTCAAGCATTATCTCATTTAATCTTCTTGTGCTTGGGCGATATTATTACCCTAGGACGGGGACACTAGCCCCTTCTTACTTAGTAGGAGAACCTGGCGTGCCTTGGGGAGGCCATATGGCCAGCTCCAAGTCTACATTTTCCAGCCTCCCTTGCGGCAACTATGGCCCATGAAATGGAAGCAGAGGTCATTGGGTTTGGACTTCCATAAGTTTCTGAAAAAGGGTATAGCCTGCCTCCTGGGCTTTTTCTCATCTTTTCTCCTTTGTCCTGCTTCCAGTCTAGAGGGCAGATTGATGGCTAAGGTGCCAGACCCAACTTGGGACCTTGAGAAGGCAGGCTGTGAGCTAAAGGTGGGGGTATGAGGGGTGGGGGTGGGGGGATAGAAGGACAGAAGGAGCCTGGGCTCCTGATGATCCTGACTCGTGACTCCCTGCACCAGCCTCAGGCTGCCTCCCTGCAGACTTGTTTGTTAAGTGGAGGCAAAACAAACTTCTACCTTAACTAAGCCTCTGTTATTTCTGGTTATTGTTATTCCGCATCTGACCCAGTCCCTAACTGGCAGTCGGCCCCAAGGTTATTATGGTGCTGGGATCTAAACTCAAGCAGCATGACTTTCCAAGCCACATTCTGAACCACTGCCCTAGCCCCGAGGTCGGCAAACGGCGGCTCACGAGCCACATGAGGCTCTTTGGCCCCTTGAGTGTGGCTCTTCCACAAAATACCACGGCCTGGGCGAGTCTATTTTGAAGAAGTGGCGTTAGAAGAAGTTAAAGTTTAAATAATTTGGCTCTCAAAAGAAATTTCAATCGTTGTACTGTTGATATTTGGCTCTGTTGACTAATGAGTTTGCCGACCACTGCCCCAGACTGTTGGGGCAAGCCTGCGGCCCAGCTGTAACCCAAGAGCCTAGCACATTTCCTTGAAATTTTAATCTCTTTTTGTCAACTGTTTGGCCCTGGCATCAGGCACTCGTACTTAGTGGCACTCGATAGTGTATGTTGAATGAATATAACAGAGAGCTGCTCGCCACCATTTCCCCCGTAGGAACTGTTTTTGACCCCTGCTTCTCAGATGTCCCCAGGCCAGTGTCAGCATGAGCTCATGAGAAACCTGCAGGGCTTTGAGACAGTAAAAAAAGGAAAGAGTAAATTAAATGTGTCAGATAAAAATTTAAACAAAGATACACATAAAACCTCATTTAATTAATAATTCTTTTCATGATAAAGCAAAATTGTATATTTTTGTACGAAAGACTAAAAAATTTAAATGGGATGAAAGGAAGAGTTGCTATCCCAACTTCTTTTTTTAAAAAATTTTTATTTATTTTTTTCACTAATTGCAAAAATAAATGATTGTGAAAAATTGAAAATAAAAGTCCTCTCCTAACTGCTATATAACAGATTAGTAAATATCCTTTCAACTCTTTTTCTTACCTAAAAACATATTAAATATATAGGGTTATAAAAATGAGCTCATGATGTATATACTATTTAGCAACCTTTCCTATTTTTTTAACTTAACATGATATCTTGGACATTTCCTCATATCTTACATTTCGGTTAATCTAGTTCTATTTAAGGCAGTAGAGTATCCTTTATCCCAACTCGCCCTTTTCTGTTGACTTTGTGCTGTAAAGTGTGATCAGGTGTCTACACGAGGTGTCTATTGGAGCTTAGCTCTCACTCCTAACTGAAACGAGTTGGGCCCTGGAATAGTCAGAGAGGCTGGAAAACATCCCGTTTGAGGGAGAAGAATATTCCAGAATGAATGCCTTGTGGATACAAAGCCATAAAGTCTTGAGCTAGGAACTAACAACTTGGGCTGGTCAAGATCCTATATAATAAAAGCATAGTATGCAAATTGTCCCCCAACCGGGGGCAGGCCGGCCGGGGGAAGAGAGGGAGGCTCTGGCCGGCAGCCAGCAGCCACTAGGGACCCTACCAGTACATGAATTTCGTGCACTGGGCCTCTAGTAGTCTATAAGCTTCTAGGATTCCTGAAAATGGCTTTCTCAGACACCTTTCTAGCAGCTGCTGTCACTGGCGCTGGCCTGGGGGTGGGACAGGGTGATGGTCTCATTCTAGAACCCCACAGAAAACCGGCTCCTTGTTGGCCTTTCCCTAGAGCAGGCGTCCTCAAACTACGGCCCGCGGGCCACATGCGGGTGTTTTTGCCGTTTTATTTTTTTACTTCAAAATAAGATATGTGCAGTGTGAATAGGAATTTATTCATAGTTTTTTTTTTAAACTATAGTCTGGCCCTCCAACGGTCTGAGGGACAGTGAACTGGCCCCCTGTTTAAAAAGTTTGAGGACCCCTACGAGCATTGAGAGCCTGAGGGGTGCCAGATACTCAGCCCTTCGGACTGGGGCAGTGGGGAGAAAGTGGTCAAAAAAGAAGGCCAGCAGGTCTAGCCTCTGCACTTTGGAGTTCAAGCTCCGGGTAGGGAGATGAATGGTGTGACTCTCACTCCTACCACCCCACCCAAGTCAAACATATCACTGTCCACGTGGTTATCCCAAACCCATAAATCAACCTAGGCAGCTACTGTAACTGAGCTTGCTTGGTAAACGTTGAGACTACAAGCTGGGTAGCCAGCTGGGCTCAACCAAGAAGACTTTAGGGAAGAGGTGAGGGCTTAAAGGAGGAAAGGAAGCCCAGAGGTCAGAGCCCAGCAGGCACAGAGCGCATGTCTGTGGGGAGGTGCAGGCTGGGGCTGTGGCTATAGGGGTGGGGTGGTAGAGAGGAAATCAACAAGGAGATTTGTTCAGGCACAGAGGAGAGTGTAAGGGGACTGTAACAAACGGGGAATGGGACAGAAAGCGGAGAGGCTTTCGAACCTGTGTGGAGGAGATTTCCTTGGATAGACTGACAACAGAGAGCATCTGTGCCTTGGGTGGGGCATCCCTGAAGTTGGCCAGGCAGGCCACAGCTGCACCTGCTGGCCCTTCCTGCCACGTGCCTACAAGGAAGCAGCTCCACCAGGAACCGCACCAGCCCCTCTCTTCTACAAGTTGGGTAATACGCACCTGGCATACATCTAGTATTCTTTCGCTGGCAAAGTGGTTTGGGATTTTCTAGCTAACCGGCTGGCCCAACTAACATTTCTCCCTCCAAGATGGTAAGACAGCTGGGCCGGCCTTCCAGTCCAGAGTGTCCATTCCCTCCAGCCAGATACCACCAGGATCACCAGAGGTGAACCATGTTGGATCTACCGACTAGTTTCCATGAGGGGTAACATACACCACTGGGAGCCAGGAGCATGTCAGTAGGAGAATATGCCAGAGAACTTGGAGCATTTAGGCCTGGGTTAGGGGGTTTGGGGGAGAGTTCAAAGAAGGGGTCTTTGCTTCGTATTGGAGGTTATCAGGAATCAGGGGTAATTGCATGATTGGGTATCTTAATCATTCATACCCGGAAGGCAAGGAGGAATGAGACAAGGTAAAGCTATAATCAGTAAAGAAACAGCAGGAAAAGGGCATCTTTGGTGATTTTTTTGTGGTTTGGAAAATGTCCTTATTTTTGTCTGGGTCCCTGCATGACTGTGGAGTAATCTTTTTGTGTTTGTTTTGCCCCATCTCGGTCACAGAGCAGCCTTGTCTGATGTTGATGGTCTATGGAAATATTTATATTCAACGGGAGAACACCACGGCCCAGCTGTGAGCGCCAGGCTAGATTCTGGCCCTTGGGGACTGCTTTTCTCTTTCTCAATAGGAACCAAGGCCTGTGTGTAAAGGCAGCCGGGAACTCTGGAAAGAAAGAAAAATTCTGAGGGCTCGCAATACTCATTTCTCAGCAGAAACGCCTCCTGGAGGGCTGGCTGGAGGAGAGGCTTGGGGAAGCGGGGCGCTCTTGTTTCAAGGCTGCTTCTGGTCTGTCCTCTCAGCCAACAAATACTTACTGAATAGTTAATACAACTCAGGCACTTGGGATAGAGCTATGAGCCAGAGAGCTCTCTGGGAATGCATGTATTAGTGAAGGGCCCGGACAATATGAGTGATGGACAAAGAGGATAGTCTCAGGTAGTGATGGGTGTTATAAAGGAAAGTAGAGAATGGCTGGGGGCCACTTTGGAGAGGGGGTCAGATACATTCTGAAGAGGTGATGGGAAGGTGCCCTGTGAAGTGACAGGATAGCATTTCAAGTGGAGGAAACAGGAAGTGCCAAGGCTTCCAAGAATAGGAAGAAGGTATGTGTCTGGGCAGTGTGGTGAATGAGGGTGGGATGGGTTCGGAAGAGGTCAGAGAGATAGGGTGGGCCAGGGAGTTTGGGTTTTATCATCCATGTCCTGGAAGCACTGGAAGACTTTACAGAGGGCCACAAGGCCTTACATCTCCCCCTGAGATAGCAGAACTTGGCAGCATAATCACCTCTCTCCACATCCTAAGGCCATTCTCTTACCTGTCACAACTCTTCTCTCCAGGCGTGGGGTCTGGAATATGCCAGAAATGGTCTGATCTCTTTATCTGCTGAAGTCAAGCACTGTTGAGAGGAATGTATTAGTTTCCTATTGCTGCTGTAACAAATGACCACAATTTAGTAGCTTAAAACAACACAAATTTATACCTTAAAACAAGGTATTGGCAGGGCTGTGTTTCTTCTGGAAGTGCCTGTCTCCTGGAGGCCACCTGCATTTCTTGGCTTGTGGCCCCTTCCTCTAGCTTCAAAGCTGGCAGCAGAGCACTTTCAAACCTCTCTCTCTCTCTCTCTCTCTCTCTCTCTCTCTGATTATAACTCCTGCTTCCATCATCACATCCTGTTCTCTCACTCTGACCCTCCTCCCTTCCTCTTATAAGGACCCTTGTGATTATATTATAGGGCCCATCCAGATAATTCAGTATTACTTGCCTGTATAAATGGGAAGAATATTTTCCCGTTAATCCAGGAAATCATTACATCACATGCATTAATGTGGTATATTTATAAAAATAAAAAAAGTCATAAAATATAAGGTACACTTAGGAAGTATTCTAAAACCTATGAAACATGGGAATTGCCTTGTAATTCAGTGCTTTAAAGTGGTATGCTGAATAAATGAATAGGTCTGCGGGTCTATAGGCCACACTCAGAAAGCATGTATTTCATGCCTATTTCTGTATGAGTACCATGCATGTGGTTACAGAATAGGTGCTGAATGAATAAGGCAATTCCCAAAGACGATTCTTCTGGAGAAAGCCACCCTGGACCTAAACCTCTTCATTGCAGAAAGATTCTGGATGCTCAATAGGCATATTTTGCATTTTTCTGAATTTTAAATGCTATAGTTTCTTTCCGGTGCCCTTTGCCCCTCAGTAGCTGAGCAGAGAGGGAATGAGAGACAAATGCCAACAAGATTTGAATCTGCACTGTACGAAGTGGATGAGAAATAAAGAGGACATGGGCGGCAAAGGGCACCTGAAAGAAACTGTAGCTTGAGTTCCCTGTAAATGTTGGAGATTAAACCCTAATAGGAGATAACATTGGCAAATATGTTCTCCCATGCAGTGGGCTTTCTTGTTATTTTGTTGATGGTTTCTTTTGCTGTACAGAAGCTTTTTATTTTCATGTAGTCCCATTTGTTTATTTTCTCTTTAGTTTCCATTGCCTTAGGAGCTGTATCAGTAAAGATAGTGCTTCGACATATGTCTGAGATTTTGCTGCCTGTGGATTCCTCTAATATTTTTATGGTTTCCTGTCTTACGGAATTCTTACCATTTGCAACAGCATGGATGGAACTGGAGAGCATTATGCTCAAAGAAAGATAAATATCACATGATCTCACTCATTTGTGGAATATAATGAACAACATAAACTGATGAACAAAAACAGATCCAGAGACAGAGAAGCATCTATCAGACCATCAAACCTCAGAGGGAAGGTAGGGGAGGATGGGGGTAAGGGGGATAGATCAACCAAAGGACTTGTACGCATGCATATAAGCCTAACCAATGGACACAGACACCGGGTCGGGCGGGGGGGGGGGGGGGTGAAGGCATGAGTGGGGGTGAGGGGGGCAATGGGGTGATAAGGACACATATGTAATACCTTAATCAATAAAGAAAAAAATGTTAAAAAATATATATAACAATATCCATGCCAGGATTTCAGCATTAAGTGAAGTAAATCACAACATCCCAGCATTTCCATTTTGCCTTGGAACTGGCAGCACCTACAGGGAGTGGAGACGGGACTTGTTCCCATGCCCCTTGGTGAGTCTGAAGTTGCTTTCAGCACCCAGCTCAGTGCGTGGCACCTGGAAAACTCTCAGGAAATGTCTGGTGAGAAAATGACTGAAAAGAATGCCAGGGGCGGTAGAGAGAGAAGGAAAAGAAGACAGAAGAGAGAGGGAAAGGTCCAAGAAGAAACGGAGGGAATGAGGCTGGGGTGGGGTGGGTAACGAAAGTGAGACAGAAGGAACAACTGTAATGTGGCCTCTGCCTTAGACGTCTTTTCTCTGTGGCAAATGGAAATCAAAGACCATCTCCATGACATACCTTGTTCAAAATATTATTTCTGGAACCCACCTGGTGAAGTGGCAATTTTGTTGGAAGTTCACTGGAAAATTCAGCTTCTCATCTGCAATAGAGAAAGCAAATCTTGCTGAAACAGCTGACAGACAGACGGACACGCAGTTGCTTAGTCTTTCACATTACTCCTGTGTGCACTTTGCTATGATAACCAAAGTCATGTCACGGAAATATCTGCATCGCTCATCTACCATTGTTTTCTTTTTATCTCTAAGGATCGTACATCTGTTTGGGAAGGAGGGTTATGGTTATATTGTTTCTCCAATAATAAAAATAATAAATGCTCATTATTTTTGAATAATCAGAAAATACAGATAGCCATAAACAAGAAAGTAAAGATTCCCTATTATTTGAAACATCCAGAAATGATAGTGATTAACATTTGGTGGTCTTATTTTATTATATTTTAATATAAACATATAGAAAAAAATGAACACGTAGATAATCATGCTACATTCCATTACATAATCTTTTGTTTTACTTAATATCTTGAGGACATCTCTGTCCATCTTCTTGCATTATTACATAACTTCCTTTTCCCCTACTGGCAAATATTTAGGTTTGCCAATCTTTTTTTTGGTCATCTTTTTTTTTTTTTTCTTTTTTATTGATTTCAGAGAGGAAAGCAGAGGGAGAGAGACAGAAACATCAATGATGAGAGATAATCATTGATTGGCTGCCTCCTGCACGCCCCACACTGGGGATTGAGCCTGCAACCTAGACATGTGCCCTGACCGGGAATTGAACCATGACCTCCTAGTTCATAGGTCAACGCTCAACCACTGAACCACGCTGGCCAGGGTAGGTTTCCCAATCTTGTGTTTTGCTAAATTACACACTAAAGAAACTTCTTGTACAGGCATTTCTGTGCATCTATCCTGTTAATTCGTTAGGATAAATTCTTAGAAGTGAACAATTAGATGTCAGTATACACATTTTAAAATGCTATATCAATTTGCCAAATTGCCCTCCAGAAAGTTTGAACTAATTTATATTCTCTTTAAAGTGTATGAAAGTACCTATTATCTCACACCCTCATCAACACTAGTTATTATCATTCTTTTCAAATTTTTCCAGTTTTATAGGTTAAAAGGTATTTTTATTTTAATTGGCATTTCACTTATTACTAGTGAGGTAAAATATTTTTCATGTTTATTGGCCATTTGTATTTCTCCTTTTTGATGTAACTTGCTTAACCTTGCTTTAACTGTATTTTCTAATTTTTAAAAAAATATTTTCATTGATTTCTAAGAAATATGCATAATTCAAAAATATATGTTGCAAATTCTTTTTTTTACAGTTTTTCATAACTTCAAGTATGTAGTTTAGACATTTTGTTTTTGTTTTAAGTAGCCAGTATATCAATAACTTTCTTGTTTTTTACTTTTGGATCATGCTTGGAAGGGTATTTCTTATTCTAAAATTAAATAAATTTTTATCTGTGTTTTTCCCTATCCTCTTTGGTTTTTTACATTTATAATTTTATGCTGTCAGGAATTTATTTGATGTGTGGTGTGAGGTAGGGATCTTAATTTTTTTCCTAATTTGTTAATGAGTTGTCTCATTAACATTTGGACTGAACAGTGCATATTCCTTCTATTAATTATGAGTATCAAAGGGCTTCTTTACCATATTCTAAATTTTGATGAATATTTGAGCTCTAAATCCAAGCATATTAGTCTTTTAGAACTATCCATTATTTTTTAATTATCCATATTGGAAGTTCTTATTCCATAGACTTTTTAAGATGCTACTTTTAATAGAAAGAACAAGGTTTATTTACTTACATTAGAGTTGTGGTAAAGGAAAGAATTTTTTCTCCCTGGGATCATAGAGCTTCAGATGTGGAAAGGTCTAAAGACTTAAAATTCCAATACCCTAATTTTATATGTAAGTACTAGAAATACTAATTGACTTACTTGTAGTTAACATAGCTGTCAGTGGAGAGCTGAGGTAGAAGCAGGACTAGAACCAAAGCTAGTTAATGGAGAGGTGCCACGGAAACCAAGATATATTCCCCTAAAGCCATGAGGAAGATGCTTACAGGGAGGGTCTATCAAAGATAGCAAAAGCAGATTTAATAAAAGGATGGCTCTTTTTGTCCTAGGTCTCTGGGACCTAGCAACCTTGAGGGAAATGAGAGGTCTCTGGAACACCAACTTCAAAGGAGAATGAAAGGTACAGGAACACTTGCTTTTAACTAAATCCTTAGAAAACTCAGCATAAGAAGGGGTGGGCCCTAGCTGGTTTGGCTCAGTGGATAGAGTGTGGGCCTGAGGACTGAAAGGTCCCAGGTTCAATTCCAGTCAAGGGCACATGCCCGGTTGCAGCTTGATCCCCATTAGGGGGCATGCAGGAGGCAGCTGATCAACAATTGGTGTTTCTATCTCTCTCTCCCTTCCTCTCTGAAATACACACACATACACACACACACACATACACACACACACACACACACACACACACACACACTAGAGGCCCGGTGCACAAAATTCATGCACGGGGTGGGGCGGGTGGTTGTGTCTCTCAGCCCAGCCTGCACCCTCTCCAATCTGGGACCCCTTGAGGGATGTCTGACTGCCCATTTAGGCCCAATCAGTGGGATTGAGCCTAAATGAGCAGTCGGACATCCCTCTCACAATCCAGGATTTCTGGCTCCCAACCACTCGCCTGCCTGCCAGCCTGACTGATTGCCCCTAACCGCTTCTGCCTGCCAGCCTGATCACCCTAACCACTCCCCTGCCAGCCTGATCTACGCCTAACTGCTCCCCTGCCAGCCCGATTGCCCCTAACTGCCCTCCCCTGCCAGCCTGCCCACCCCCAACTGCCCTCCCCTGCAGGGCTGGTCCCCTGGTCCCCCCCCAACTGCTCTTCCCTGCAGGCCCGGTCGCCCCCAACTTCCCTCCTCTGCCAGCCTGGTCACCCCTAACTGCCCTCCTCTGCAGGCTTTATCACCCCCAACTGCCCTCCCTTGCAGGTCTGGTCCCTCCCAACTACCCTCCCCTGCTGGCCTGATCACCCCCAACTGCCCTCCCTTGCAGGCCTGGTCCCTCCCACCTGCCCTCCCCTGCTGGCCTGATTGCCCACAACTGCCCTCCCCTGCTGGCCATCTTGTGGAGGCCATCTTGTGTCCACATGGGGGCAGCCATCTTTGACCACATGGGGTGGCCATCTTGTGTTGGAGTGATGGTCAATTTGCATATCACTCTTTTATTAGATAGGCTATGAAGAAGGGTGTGGGTGAAGGAATAGTAAAGGGAGTCAAATATATGGTAACAGAAGAATATTTGACTTTGGGTGATAAGCACACATTGAAATATACAGATGATGTATCATAGAATTGTGCACTTGAAACCTATATCATTTTATTAACCAATGTCACCCCAGTACATTTATTTTTATTTTAAAGGAAACATCACAAGTACACATGCACATTCAGTAGAAGCAGCTTATTCATCATTAAATTTTCAAAGAGAAGTTCAGGCATTTCTCAGTAATACCACCCTCACCCTGGTTGACAGTAAAGGTCGTTTAGGTCAGACACCAGCCAGTGCAGGCAGCAGAGAAACAGGAAATGAGTGCGGCTCTGTGAACTCAGCAAAGGAGAACATTTTTTATGGGCCTGGGAAGAAACACTGATAATCTAAGGAGGATTTTGCATATGTTTCTGTCCTTTTCCTTATTGAGAAAACTCTCCAACTATGTCCTTTAAAAGCCATCCAGGCTCTCCCGCCCACCCCCCACCTTGCGGAAATACATTCTCTGGCAGACTCCCTTCTGACTTCACTGAGGTTTTAAAATTTGTTTACTTTTCCAAAGATATTTTGTAATTTATTTTTAATAGGAAATACAGTCATGTGGTTTAAAATTCAAAAGATAGCAAAGTATATATGGAGAAAAATTCCCTCTCACCCATGGCCCTGTTCTCAGGAAAAGCAAGTCCTAGTTTCTTTCCTACCCTTCTAGAGTTATTTTAGACATATCCAAAATATGTAAGTATACACATATGTTCTTTTGTGGAAAGTTTGACATGAAGAGTAACATACTATACACACTGTTTTCTGCATCTCGACATTGACAATACATCTTAGGGATATTCTGCATCTGTACAAAAGAGCTCCATGAGTCTCTGTTACAGCTGCATCTCATTATACTCAATGGTCCGAATAAAGCATATTTTATTTAGCCAGTTTCTCCATAGGTGGATATTAATTGTCCAAAGTTTTCCATCACACACAATGCTACAATTAATACATTATTTACACATCAGCAAATTGATATCAAGATTGAAGTCCTAGAAGGGGAAATGCTGGATAAGAGGATATAAGCATTTGTAATTTTCACAGAAATTGCCGAATTTCCCCTTTTAGAGATTATACCAATTAAAAACCCCCTCAGTAATGTAGAAAGTGCCTGTTGCCTCATGCCTTTGCTAATATAGTGTGTTGCCAACTTCTTAAAAAGAAGTTAATAACCTTTGTTAATGTGATAGGTGAATAATGGTGTCTTGCTATGGTTTTAAATTGTATATTTCTCTTTATATGAGTGAGATTGAGAATCTTCTCATTTGTAAACTGTTTCTATAAGATGTTCACACCCTTACTCTTTTTTGTCTAGCATGTTATTGACCTTTTTATATAGTGATTTATCTGTTTTTAGGTGTACATATTTTCCCCAGTTTGTTGTTTGTCATCTCCAATGGCCTCTTTTTTACAAAATAAAATAAAAATATATCCAAACTTAAAAAACTTTAAATCAGGATAAATTTTAGAAAGATCAATGATTTAAAAGTTAAAAATAAAATATTTATGGTTTATTTTTAACTTTTAAATCATTGATCTTTCTAAAATTTATCCTATTTAAAGTTTTTTAAGTTTGGATATATTTTTATTTTATTTTTCAGATGGCTAAACAGTTATTTCAACACTATTTATTAAATAATCTTTATTTTCTCTACTGATTTGACATACTGTCTTTATAATATCTATATTTCCAAGGTATTTATGTTATAGTTTATAACAAAACATTTCCCCTTGTAACAACTGTCCTCAAAATCTTTATAAATCTTAAAATGATTTCATACCAGTTTCACTAGAAAATCACATTTTTATAATTTTTTTCCTTTTACTTCCCTTCTCTTCTTAGCTTTAAAATGTTATACTCTGTAATGATTAAAAGTCAACGATCCAGGAATAGAGGGGAACTTTCTCAACTTGAAAAACAACTACAAAAATACTACAACTAACATCATACTTAATGGATGAGAAACAAAACTTTCCAACTAAGATCAGGAAGAAGGCAGGGATGTTCACTGCCATCACTCCTTTTCAACACTGTACTAGAAGTTGTAGCTAATTTAGTAAGACAAAAAAAGGAAGTAAAAGGTACTGGGAAAGAAGAAATAAAACCGTCTTTATTCATAGATAACATGATCATCTACACAGACAATCTAAAGAATGAACAAAAAACAATTGCTGCAACTAATCCTATCTAATAAAGAGGGAATATACTAATTGACTGCCACGCCCACACAAAGAGGGTGGCACCCACAGCCAATAAGGAGGGGGTATGCTAATTGACTGCCATGCCCTCAAAGATGGCAGTGCCCACAGCCACAAGATGGTGGCGCCCAGTCCCCTCAGCCCTGCTGGGGCAGCAGGCATGTGGCATGTCCGGGCCCGCCCCTAGGCAGGTCCGGCCACTCCATGCGCCTGCCTCTGGAGTTCCCCAGTCCCCTCAGTCCCCCAGCCACCCAGGGCTGGCCCAAGGCTCAGGCAAGCCTCAGATGTCAGCTGCCCAGCTGTCCAGGGCTGGCCCAAGGTGCAGGCAAGCCTCAGATGGTGGCTGCCCAGCCGCCCAGGGCCGCCCAGGGCCGCCCGAGGCTCAGGTAACCAGGGCCGGCTGAGGCTTGTGCAGCCGGCAGTGGCAGCAGCAGAGGTGTGATGGGGGCATTGCCTTCCCCTGATCACCAGGTCGCCTCCCACCCCTGAGGGCTCTTGGACTGTGAGAGGGGGCAGGCCAGGCTGAGGGACCCCCCCTCCAGTGCATGAATTTTCATGCACCAGGCCTCTAGTAAGTGATTATAACAAGGTTGCAAGATACAAAGTTAATATACGAAAGTCTATTGTTTTCCTATATACCAGAAATAAATGAGTGGATTTAAAATTAATAACATAATCCTATTATAATAACACCCCCTAAATTAAATATTTAGTTATGAATCTAACAAAATGTGCATTAAGATCTATATAAGGAAAATTATCAAACTCTGGTGAATGACATCAAAGTACTAAATAAATGGAGAGAGACTGCATGTTCATAAACAGAAAAACTCAGTGTTGTCAAGATGTCAGGTCTTCCCACTTTATCAATAGAATCCTAATCAAAATCCCAGCAAGTTATTTTGTGGATACCAAAAAACTGATTCTAAAATTTATATGGAGAGGCAAAAGACCCAGAATTGCCAACACAGTATTGAAAGAAAAAAAAAAACAATCAGAGGACTGACACTACCCAGCTAAAAATCTTGCTATGAAGCAACAGCAGTTAAACAGTGTGGCAGTAAGTCCTGGCCAGATCTCAGTTGGTTAGAACATCGACCCAATATAACAAGGTTGTGGGTTTGATCCCTAGTCAGGGCACATACAAGAGTCAACCAATGAATGCATAAATAAATGGAACAACAAATCGATGTTTTTTTTCTCTCTCTTAAGTCAATTTTTTAAAAAGCAAAAAAGAACAACAACAAAAAAGACAGTGTGGTATTGATGAAAAAATAGACAAATAGATCAACAAAATGAAGTAGAAAGCCAGAAATAGACCCAAATAAATCTAGTCAACTGCTCTTTGACAAAGAATCAAAGAAAATACAAAGGAGAAAATATAGTTTTCCCAATAAATGGCACTAGAGCAACTGGACACCCACATGCAAAAAAAAAAAAAAAAAGCTAGCTACAGATTTTATACCCTTCACCAAAATTACATCAAAATGCATTATAGAGATAAATATAAAATGCAAAACTAAAAATGCTAGACGATAATATAGATGAAAACATAGGTGACCTTGGGTATGACAATTACTTTCTAAGTACAACACCAAAGGCACAATCTATGAATGAAATAATTAATAAGCTAGACTTCACTAAAATTAAAATATGCAAAGAAATCTTAAAGCTCAACAAAGAGAAAATAATCTGATTTCAAAAATGAGCCCCAAACCTTAACAGATATCTCATCAAGGAAGATATACAGATAGCAAATAAGTATATGAAAAGATGCCCCATATTTTGTGTCATCAGGGAATTTCAAAAACCTGAACACAGAGGTTTAAGGCAGCTTTATTCATAACATCATCAGTGAACTGTCAAACTTTGAAGCCATCAAGATGACTTTTAGTGGGTAAATGGCTAAATAAACTGTAGCACATCAAGACAATGGAATTTTATTCACAGCTAAAAAGAAATGAGCTATCAGCCATGAAAAGACACGGAGGAATCTTAAATGAATATTACATAATGAAAGAAGCCAATTTGAAAAGACTACATACTGTAAGATTTCAACTGTATGACATTCTGGGAAGGCAAAACTATGGAAAGGTAAAAAGATCAATGGTTGCCAGGGGCTGGGGGCTGCAGAGGTAAGGGGAGAGATGAATAGGAGGAGCACAGAGGATTTTTAGGACAGTGAAAATATATGCTATAATGAGAGGTACATAATATTACACATTTGTTCACACCCATTGAATGTACACCAAGAGTGAACTCTAATATAAACTATGGACTTTGGGTGACTATAGTATGTCAATGTAGGTTTATCAATTATAGCAAATATATCACTTTGGTGAGAGATACTGATCATGGAAGAGGCTATGGATGTGTGGAGGCAAGGGGGTGTATGGGAAATCTCTGTACTTTCCTCTGTTTTGCTGTGAATCTAAAACTCTGACACACACACACACACACACACACACACACACACACACACACACACAAAACAGGTCTTTATTTAAGACACAAAAGTTGTACTCCGCAGGCCAGTTCCTCATCTAAACCTCTCTCACATTCTTAGCATCAGTATTTCTGTCTTCCCAGATACATAATACCCCTACTTTTAAGATTATTTGTATCTTTTCTTCCCCTTTAAGGAGAAGCTGCAAATTGCTTTCCTCCCTCCATCAATCCTCGCTCTCATTCAGGTGGGCAGAGGTGAGTGGCTATAAAGAGTGGAGTTCCAGACACAGGGCAGTGCTCTCAGCATAGACTCAGGGGCCGTTCACACAGAGGTGGCTGCTGAAGCCCAGAGAGTGCTGATTTACAAGAAGAATGTGCAGAGGAAGAGTGATGGATGCTGAACTTTGTGTTAACCGATAAAGAAAAGTGTGAAGGAGGAGCTAGAGGAGAAACGACAGGAGAAATGGAAGAGATACTAGGAAAAGATGGAGTCTCTGAGGAAGACCACCAGGGCCAGCGGGTTTGGTGACAGGAAGATGAGAGCTGCTCCATCGCCCTTCCCAGGTCAATTGCTTCCTCTTCCGGGTGGAAGTTGCTGTCAACAGATCAGCACACCCAACAGAATCATGGGAAAAGCCAAGTAAAACACAGACGTTATCTCTTTGAAGGATGCTGTGAACTGCTGGGGCAAGGAAAACCGGAAGATCTGAGGCATCCGAGAAGGGAAAGTTGAGAAGAAAGCGTTGCTTCCGCAGCCACTCTTACACTCAGGGCATTTGCAGGAGGCCGAGAACCACAGCTCCAGATGCAAGTGCAAGCCTGGCAGGTACGGAGGGAGAGAAAGCAGCAGCGTTTGGTGAAAGACTTGGGAGGGCCTAGGCATTCAGACTGCCTCCCCCTGAGAACTTCACCAATATGGGGGGCTGTTCAGAGCAGGGGTTTTAAAATGCAAGTGGAAACCCTGCCTCTGAAAAGCAGAGTGAAGTTTTCCAGCACTTTTGTGAGACCAAGGTTAGAGTTTAGCCCCCACTGGGGGAGGGGCTCGCAGAATACAATGGGTTTTCTGTTGAAAGTGCAGGTCAGAGAATAAACCAGTGGGAGAACGAGACTCACCGGGAGCTATGCTTCAGCCTTGACTCAGCAAATAACTAGCTGGGATAACATTCTGATCACCCACCATTCCGTCTGGACAGCAGGGAGATGGTAAATTCTCTCTGATACAAGATTTCATCTGAAATCTCTACAACTTAGTATACACAATGTCTGGCATTTGATTAAAATTTGCTATGTACACCAAAAGACGGGATCACGTGACTGAAAATCCAGAGGGGGAAAAAGACACAAGTGATCCATATGTTGAACTGAGCTGAGAGGACTGTCAATTAATTACCATTGCGTGTTAAAAAGGAAAAGATGGAGTCCATTGCTATGAAGCTTTCTCTGGTCCTCCATATCTAGAAGTCACCTCCTCCTCCTCCACATAATCCTAAAAGTTTATCTGTGCTTATTGCACTTACAACCTTATAAAGTAGCATCCTGTCAGTAGTTGAAAGCATGGAGGTTTTGAAGTCACATTGGGTTAAAATTCGAGATCAACTCCCTGTTAACAACATGACCTTGGATAAGTTACTTATCTTATTTGAGCCCCAACTTCCTTGCCTATAAAACGGAGTCAACAATAGTACTTTTCTCATATGCTTGTTTTCATACACTCACACTAACTCAGTTGCAATAAAAATGTGTTTAATTTTTAGTTAGCCTGCTCTGGTTTTCCTCACCAACTCCTTCTGCTGAGGAATGTGGAAAGAACCTTCATTTTTGTCTGATCCCATCATTTTATGCTGATCTAAGAGCTCAAATATTTCTTTAGGAATCTCAGTGCTTTGGGACTAAATGTCAGGCCTTTGCTTCTTTCCTCGAAGATGGTCTCTGGGTATATGAAGAGAGGTCTATGGCTCAGTGACCCTGTGACAGCAGAGAGGCAGGGTCCTTAAACCCACTCAGAGAGGGCCCTCTGGATCCCTCCTGCTTCCTGCTGTGGAGTAGCTAGCTGAGTTAGCTCACTGGACAGGTGAGCATGGATGCATCCTTGGTCCCATCTGGCTGTTTGGGCTCCATGGGCTGGTGCTCACCACTGGATTCCAGAGCCTCAGCCTCTTGCCTCTAGTCCCATAGACCCTTCTCCCCTTTCTGCCTGGCCACCAACCTTCTTAGCACTTCTACATCTTCTCACTGGGATGTGAAAGAATTATCACTGCTTCAGAACAGGTGCGCTCATTACATACTCCCCTCATTTCTTGTTCCAGTCCTTCATAGCACTTTACTAAATTGGCAACTTTATATTTTTGTGGGAACATTCGTTTAACGTTTGCTCCCATACCACATTGCAATCCTTGTGGTGGTGTGTGTCCTGTCCAGTTTGCTCATTCTGGTGCCTAGTATATAACAGGTGCTCTAACCTCAGGACCCTAAGATTGAAGAACATGGAAGGTCTTGCCGCAAGTCTTTTCTCATCCACATGAGGAATCTTAGTTAGTTTTCTACCTAACAACCATTCTCCATGTGTTCTTTGCTATCAGAGCATTGATTTTGTTCGGTTGGAAAAATGTCCAGCCAAGAGACTAAATTATGAATTGGTCTAAACCAATCATGACAATTCTATTCCCTTTCACCAGCAATGGATCAGAGTAGTTATGCCACAATATTCTGGCTCGTGAGCTAGAAGGAGGCATCTAGGGGGCTTCTGGGAAAGATTTTTGTCCTTGATGAAAAGAAAGAAAAATGTGAGAACTCTTTTTGGCCTCCTCTGCGCCCAACCCCTTCTTACATGTGCTAGGGTGAGGATGTGATGTTTAGAACCATGGTAACTATCTTGCAACCGTGAGGAAAAGGCCCGAGGATATGCCAAAATAACCTCATTGAGCTTCCCACCAACCTTGGAACTACCTCCAGCCTTCTTGTTATGTGAGATCACAAATGCCTTCATTATTTAGGCAACTATTATTTTTTGAATTTCATATTATAGGCGCCATTTTTTTCTAACTAATATACTTTGGAACAACTTCAATTTCATATGCATTCTGTGACCTAAAGCTAGGATAGCAGATCAATGGCCCTGTTTTACCCCCAAATAAGTACAGTCTGCTTCAGCCATGGCCTCACTAATAGGTCAGATATGCCTTCCTTCTGGTAACATCTCTAAAGCCCTCTGAACAAAGAATATCTAAATGGTCACAGCTGGTGACCAGGTAGCCACAGGTAAAGGGAATGGGATGAGGAAGCAGAACTGAAGAGGCGGAGGAGTGAGGCTGAAGCCAGGAAAGCAAAGAGAAATCAAGAGGCTATAAAAACCAAAGGGGAAAGCAAGACCAGGGTGGAGGAAAAGTCCAAGCAAACAGTCAGCAACAGAAAGAGCCAGAGGAACGAGGAATGGAAAATTTTAATCTCTTAATTGCCTAGTAAATAATCTAACATAGATGTACAAGACTATTTTTAGAGAAAATTTTCATTCCAATAATGGACATAAATAGAGACCTGAATAAATAGAGTGATACATCAATTATATGGGACAATTTAATATTTTAAGAATATCTCTTCTTCACATATTAAACCACAGATCCAATGTAATTCCAGTAAAATGCCCCCCTCCAATTTTGGGGACTTTAAGAAACTGATTTTAAAATGTATATAGAAGAAAAAAACATCCACAAACAGCTAATACAAAGATGTGAGCAAAAAGAGATTTGTCTTACTAAATATTAAGGTATATCACAAAGCCACACTTAAAGAAAGGGGGAAGAGGGCAAGTTGACAAATGGAGCAGATCAAGAACCCAGAAATAGACGTAGCTGTAGATGGGATCTTGGTATATGATAAGAGAGGGTCTGGCAAATCACTGGAGGAAGCAATAGAGTAGTTAATAAATAGTGTTAGAAATATTGGCCCCATCAATCTCCCCTCAGGCAATCATTTTAAAGAAACCCCAAATCCGGCCAGTGTGGCTCAGTGGTTGAGCATCAACCTATGAACCAGGAGGTCATGGTCTGATTCCCAGTCAGGGCACATGTGCAGGTGGTGGGCTTGATCCCCAGGAGGGCGTGCAAGAGGCAGCCGACCAATGATTCTCTCTCATCATTGATGTTTTTTATTTCTCTCTCCCTCTCCCTTCCTCACTAAAATCAATAAAAAAATATTTTTTAAAAATAAAAAAACTCCAAATGTATTAAAGGCCTAAGTGTTAAAAGTAAAACTTTATAGTAACAGAAGAAAATATGGGTGAATATCTCTGTGACTTTTGAGAGGAGGTCTATAACTTAAAAAAAAAACCCCAAAAGCATACGCAGGAGAAAAATTGATGGATTTGTCTATAAAACAAAATTAGAGATTTATTATGACAAAAAATACTACAAAATCAATAGGTAGATAGTAGGCTGAAAGATGTTATTAATATCCCAAATCAAAGGATCTATATCTAGGAAATAGACATAGAAAATAGAAAAAAATTTAGCAAGGGAAAATAGGAAAAAAATTAGCACAATGTATGAATAGGGAATTCATAGAAGGGGAAACCTCTGAGTGGCCAGTCCACATATGAAGAGATGCTTAACATCACCAGCAATCTGAGAAATACAAATTAAAGCATCAGTGAGAGGTTAATTGAAGCATTAACTTCACAGAAAGTTAAATAATATCAAGTATAGCAAAGACGCACTGCCAGAGTGTGACCTGGAGGAGCCAGTCTACAGAGCAGTTGGTCCCAAGAAAGGTCACGGAAGCCGTCTCAGCCCTGAGTATGTTACCAGTACAACTTTAATGTGCAGATCAAAAGGATACTGCAGTGTAAAGGACATTCTTTACAGCATGAGTGTGTGTGCGTGTGTGCAAGGACTTAGAGGCAACCTAGTGTTTATTAATAAGGCAATGGTTTAATTAACCATAACATAAACAATACGGGCCACACGCTAGCCAGAAGTAGTAGAAGAGACTTACAAACAGCAGTATGGATAGGTCACCAAACCTTAATCATGAACAAAAAATAGGTAAGAAGCAGACTTCCATAGCCCAGAACCATATTTGTGAAGTGAGAACACATACAAAAAAAAAAAAAAGGCACCAGATGGTATATTTTTAAGAGTATATATCTAACATGTGGAGGTGGATTGGAAGGATACATAGAAGTTCAAGTCGGTACTTGGACTTGGAATGGGGACAAGAAGTGATTATCTTGATTGTGGTGATAGTTTTACAGGTATATACAGATGTCCAAACTTACCAAATTGTACGCTTTAAAATGTACAATTTCTGTATGTCAACTACATATACCTCAGTAAAGAGGGTAGATGGATAATGACAGTGATACCTGAACTGATGAGCGATGAACTCTATTCCATTTCCCTGAGCACCAAATGAAATAAAAGAAATACATGGGGCCGGTGGCCAAAGAACTGCAGTGGCTCTCACACGTTAATGAGCATGACAATCATCGGAGGTACTTGCTGAGAATAAATCTGTGGGCCTCACACCCAGAGATTCTGAACCTGCATTTAAACATCTGGGGATGATGCTCCTGTAAATGGACCAGGGCATACTTGGAGATGCCCTGAACGAGGTAAAATCCAGCTGCCAGGAGAGTGACAGGAAGTGAGTGAGCAGGGGCACTGGCAATAGAACATCTGTGCAGCACCCGCAGCAAGGAAAATGATGAGCTCAAGCACCTGGCCCCGTAAGCGTGGGCTGCCTTTCTTCCCCTCCCTTTTGTGTGAGCCGATCCCAGTAGGCTTGGCCAGAGGGGTTGGGTGATGGAAACTGACAAC
The DNA here is from genome assembly GCF_951640355.1 of Cnephaeus nilssonii. Taxonomy (NCBI): domain Eukaryota; kingdom Metazoa; phylum Chordata; class Mammalia; order Chiroptera; family Vespertilionidae; genus Cnephaeus; species Cnephaeus nilssonii. The sequence continues at coordinate 77,584,448 of NC_137075.1, forward strand.
AGCCGTCTGGGGAGAGCATCTGTGGACAGGAAGCCCCAGAGGCATCTTCCTCACAAGGATGGAGTGGGCGTGGTGCCTCCAGTGGTCCTGGGCTCTACGTGATCCCCCCTCACCCACAGACAGCTTTTTGGGAAGTGGGGGGCAGGGGAGGAAGAGTGGCTATGAAAAGAGGAAGAATGACATGTGTGAGACGTTGTCAGATGCAGATGCTTGAGTCTGACCTGAAGAGACGCGCAGGCTGACTCATCAGCTTCCAGCCAATCTCCTGGGGGGCCTTTCAGTGCGCAGACGGTCCAGGACTTTAGCCGCAAGACTCTGCCAGCCCTCCAGTGCCTGCTGTGCCCTTGTCTCCTCTGGTCCCTGCTTCTGGCCAGTGTTCCAACAGCTGGCCTGTTCTGTGGGAGAGTGTGCACCATGTGGAGGAGATTTTTAAGAGTGACGGCTTTGAGTGCAGGCAGATATGAATTGGTCGTAAGCTTGACGTTAGAAATGTCCAATGGCGCGCTCACCCTGCATCTCCGGCCACAGAGACGTTTACCTCCGAGTGAATGGAACACAACCTCCCCAGCCAAGAATGGACCCCGGGCTCCCTTCCTTCCACTGTTGTTTACCCAGGCACCCTGCCCCTGACGGCCCAGAGCACCAACGGAAGCCTCGCTTCACGGTCCCTTTCCTAATATGCAGAATGGCCTGGTTTCCTAAGGACAAGGAAGGTTTTTCAGATTTATCCAAACAGACCAGCATACTTGTGGGTATCCAGGTAACAAACCCAGTTTGCAACTCCTTTTGACAGCATAATTCATAGCCCCAGACAGAAATGCTAATGTGAACACAGATGCTCCAAGGAACCAGCTACAGTGGAAAAGATTAAGAAAGGGTCCCAAAGATAGCTCTCTCTCTCTCTCTCTAACAGGCCTCTTTTCACAAATGTGAACATTTTCACGTAAAAGCAAAAGAAAAGGGAACAAGAGAAAGAATGGCAGAGAATCCAGAGATGCAAATAGTTCAGGCTTATTGATAACCAGTAACAATTTTCTTTCTCTCCTCAGGAACTTCTTGGGGTCAGCTGTTTGATGCTGATGGCGTGTGATGTGTAGGCTAGCGTGTGCGAATCTGACTGAGCATCCCTGTATGTCTAGGGGCCTGGGTCTCCCGCGCCCGTTTGAATGAGACCCGGTGCAGCTGCGGCTCCCATGGTGCCGAGCAGCCCAGCCCGGGCAGGCTGACGGAGCCATTCTTCTCTCGGAAATGTGTTTGCTTAAGCATGAACATTAGTGTCAGAAGCGCTTAGTGCAAAGCCCCCTTTCGGGGGTGAAGCAGGTATTGCCAAGTCTACGCATCTGGGAATCCGTTATGTCTATTCACCTGGGGGTTAAGGGGAAGCTTAGGCATCTTTTGTATTTTCTAATGAAGTTGAAAATCGTTTTCAAAAAGAACACTATTTATAAAATTATCCTTTTTTGGGGGGCGAGTCTGGCTGTGAAAACCTCACTGCCTTGCACTGGGGCTGCCTTCCTGAAGAACTGAACAATGGCTCTCGTTATGTGGGTCGTATCCTCTTGCCCTCATCAGCCCCGTCTTCTGAAATGAGTGAAGTGAACGTTATTTAACACCCGAACTTGCACAAAGCTAATGTGCCTAATTAGCGGAAGATTTGCTTTTAGGATAGAATCTGCTTTTAATCAGTAGCGTTCCATCTCTCATGGGCAGACAGAGTGTTGTTTCTGGTCTTTCTCACAGTGGCAATGAATGTGAGCTGAACTGACCAATCCCCCACCCCTGTTGCCACCATGGCCGGAGGCATTCACTTCTGAGGCAGCTGGCCAGCGCTGGGCTGAGGGAGCTCACGGGCCACACGGTTCTTGAAACCGGGCTCTGCCATAAGGTCTAGAGGCCTGACCGGCATGGCTCGGTGGTGGAGCGTCGACCTGTGAACCAGGAAGTCACGGTTCAATTCCCGGTCAGGGCACATGCCCATGTTGCCGGCTTGATCCCCAGTGGGGGGCATGTAGGAGGCAGCCAACCAATGAGTCTCATCATTGATGTTTCTATCTCTCTTTCCCTCTCCCTCCCTCTCTGAAATCAATAAAAATATACTTAAAGGAAAAAAAAAAAAAGAAAGAGCTAGAACTAAGACACCCCTAAGAAGCCATGTTGCTTAATTTTTGTCTTTTGGACAGGTAATATAAGGGCCTGATACAAATCAAGTCTCCTTCCCGCCACTGTACCCCTACACTCAAGGTCTGTTACCAGCTTGCCGTGGAATAGTCCACTCAGTGACATACAATGGCAGGGTGATGGGCCAGAGAGGCCAGAGAGGCTACAGGCAATAAGGGGGTGCACTGCTGTGGAGAAATCTAAAACAATAACAAAACTGACAACAAGCCAGCTTGCTACTTCTCACCAATGCTGACAATTTAAAGTGACCATGATAAAATACTCCCTATAAGCTCTAAACAATTACAATGGTTGCTCCTGATGCAGGTACACTCAGCCACAGGTGTTCCTTTTGAAAGTAAGTTTGTAACAGGTCAGAATCATCCAAGCTCCCTTGGGTACATTTTGTGTCTCCAACCCCCTTGCCCCCACGACCCCGCGTCCACCTCCTGCCCCTCCCCCCATGATACCATCCATCCTACATTTAAACAGGTTTGAAATAAACAATGACAGAACAGCAATTATCTAGGCAAAGAAGCAGACTGTGAGTTATTTCCATTGTATTTGACCATAAGGAGTTTTCATTTGTGTTTAAAATTTAAGACAATGAAACAGATTGCAAGCAGCATGTTGTAATATTTTTATGTGCAAATTTCATTTCACGCATGACATAGTTTACTGAATTTGAACGTTTAAAATTAAAAGTTATTCTTTATCAAAATGGTTAGTTATTTAAAAACTGAAGACGCTGAGAGTGAGTGCCTTCAATTTTGTGCCTCACCCCACTCTAAGCTGAGCCCCTCTGAGCTTGCAGCAGCTAGAGCACTGGCCTTGACCTAAGCCTGCCCATCAAATACAGCAGAATTCCACCTGGAACTCTGCATCTGGAGCAAATGACTCAAAGACGCAAGGGCCGTTTGGGATCCATTCTTGTGGGAGTGGTGATGGTGCCAGGAGTGGTATTGGTGCCCTGCCTGTCCTGCTACTTTGGCTGTAAGTCTGGCCTTCTTTTTTTTGTTGTTTGTTAATGTATTTTATTGATTTTTTACAGAGAGGAAGGGAGAGGGATAGAGAGTTAGAAACATCAATGAGAGAGAAACCTCGATCAGCTGCCTCCTGCACACCCTATACTGGGGATGTGCCCGCAACCAAGGTACATACCCTTGACAGGAATTGAACCTGGGACCCTTCAGTCCACAGGCCGACACATTATCCACTGAGCCAAAACAATCAGGGCTAGTCTGGCCTTCTTACCTAGCTCGGTTTCTACTTGCCAAGCCTGATTCTCTAGTCCCGCAGTTGATTCTCTGAGCTCTCTGATGTCCTCCTCGTGAATTTCTTCTCTGCTTCAGTTAACCAGAATCAATGTGTTATTTGCAGTCAAGAACTCTTACTGATATTCCCAGCTCAGAGGAATACTTTGAGAATGAATTTTAAAATCAAGGTCATTGTGTATAGCAGACAAACAGAACCTAAAAAAATGCAGAGCAGTGATCTTACTGGAAATGTCAAAACATATTTCCTAACTTATCAAAGCATATCTTACACACTAACTGTCCGCAACCATCCTGGCCAGATCTTAGTAGATCTAGCAAGACAAACACCAGAGGCTCTTTTTTTATGAGAGGGATTTTCATAGTTTACTCCATTTAAAATAAATTAATAGGCATAAACCATTTTTAAAAATTGGGAAAAGTTGTTGTTAAATAAAATATATATATATAAATAATAGAGAAACAGAAGGTAGCTTGTCAACAAAAGTCTGAAAGCCAAGCTAAAAATGTCTCATCAACCATGTATCCATGTATTTTTAATTGCTTACTCTGCCCTGAATGCTCTTGGATCAAAGGAATGGAAAGCTCAACAGTAAGCTGCAGATACATATTAATTCCATCATATGCCACAGGAATGAGTAATCCTATCTAATAAAAGAGTAATATACAAATTGACCATCACTCCAACACACAAGATGGCTGCCCCTATGTGGTCAAATATCCTGCCCCCATGTGGACACAAGATGGCTGCCACAAGATGGCCAGCAGGGGAGGGCAGTTGGAAGGGACCAGGCCTGAAAGGGAGGGCAGTTGGGGGCGATCAAGCCTGCAGGGGAGGGCAGTTGGGGGCGACCAGGCCTGCAGAGGAGGGAAATTGGGGGCGACCGGGCCTGCAGGGGAGAGCAGTTGGGGAGGACCAGGCCTGCAGGGGAGGGCAGTTAGGGGTGACCAGGCCTGCAGGAGAGGGCAGTTAGGGGAAATCAGGCTGGCAGGGGAGCAGTTAGGCATCAATCAGGCTGTAAGGGGAGTGGTTAGGGGGTGATCAGGCTGGCAGGCAGAAGCGGTTAGGGGCAATCAGGAAGGCAGGCAGGCAAGTAGTTGGGAGCCAACAGTCCTGGATTGTGAGAGGGATGTTGGACTGCCCGGGCAGTCGGACATCCCTCGAGAGGTCCCATATTGGAGAGGGTGCAGGCTGGGCTGAGGGACACACACCCCCATGCACGAATTTCGTGCACCGGACCTCTAGTATTAGTATAAAAAATAAGTTCCAACTCTACTAATTTCCAAAATGATTCCATTCTTATAGTCATTGTGTATGTTCATGGAATATGTTCACGCCACATCCAGAAATCTCAATCCTGGGAAGACAAAAAAAGTACATCGTAAGAAGCAATACCTAAGCTGTTCTTTGCAGTTCCTTTTTGAAGAAGTAGGGGAGGGGCAGTGAGAGGTCATCGGGTCATTAACAGTTCCAACAGGGTGGGATATATGTTTATTGCAAGGAATGGGCTTATGTGACTGTGGGAGCTGACTGGGCAAGTCCAAAATCCATAGGCCTGGCTGTCAGGAGAGGCAGGCCATCCAGAAGGGCAGGCTGGAACCTCCGGCAGAGGCTGAGGCTGCAGTCCAAGGCGGAATTTCTTCTCCACATAAACTTCAGTTCTGCTGTGAAGGCCTTTCAGCTGATTGCACCAGGTACACCCAGATTATTGAGGATGATCTTTCCAGAGTTAACTGATTGCAGACGTTAAGCACAGCTATAAAATACCTTTACAGCAACACCTAGATTAATGTTTGATGGAACTGCTGGGTTTAGCCTAGCAAAATTTACACAGAAGACTATTATTCTTCCTGTTGTAAAAGCAATTATAGAAAAATAGGCAGAACAGATAAAAAGCATGGAATTTTATCACATACAGACAAGCTATTAGCACTTTGTTGTGTTTTAGTGAGTGCCTTCTAATTTTGCTTTTCTAGCCATCCTATATAATAAAGATGTAATATGCAAATGGTTGTTATGCCGTGAAGCATAACAACTGACTGCGTAACGACCGGATCACGGATCAGCTATGAGGGTGGGGCAGCGAGCTACAAGCGGGCGGCGGTGAGCTACAGCAGGGGGCAGGGCAGCAAGCTATGAGGGGGGGCAGGAGGGAGGGAAGGCAGGGGGAGTTATAGGAGGGTGGGTAAATGGGCAGAGAGCTACTGGAGGGCAGCAGCAAGCTACTAGCGAGCTACTGGCACACAGATTCGTGTGCAGGGCTACTAGTTTATTTATAACTAGGGGCCCAGTGCACGAATTCATGCACCTTGAAAGGTGGAGATTTAAAAAAATCCGTACTCTTTTTATATATAAAGCATGGATATACACATAGTATGCTAACAAATTTACAGCATATCTATGGTATTAAAAATCCATGGGGGTGGGTGATTAAGAAAAAATGTCTAAAAAGTTTCTTTAGGGAGGTTACTTTTCAAAAATGGTTGAGAAAGACTGTGAACAGGGGGAACCCAAACTTAAAACAAATAAAAATTAAAAGATTTCATTTGTTAGAATGACTGGTCAAATATGAATTCTTACCTCAGTTAGTTATGTGATCTGTACATTAATAAAATATTAATGTTTAAAAACAGGCACAAGCCTGGCCTACAAGGGGCTCCTGATCCAGAGACAAACACCAGTCATCAACCTGACGGGGGAGTCCTGCCACTCTCAATCTCACTGATACTACTTACAGCCCCGCTACCTACCCACCTGCCCACCTAACCTCCATCATTTCATTTCCCTTCCCTGATGGTCTTGGTAGAATCATTTTGGATTAAGAGATAGAATCAGGGTTTCTTTCTTTTTTTCCAGCAAGAAAAAGCCCAAAACTTAAGCATACAAAGAAGCCCCATGTTTATGAGAGTGAGTTAACTGGAAAGCGGTCAGGCATTCTAGGGAATGAAGAGAGTGAGAATGGAAGAAGTGGTCAGAAAGCCCTTTCTATCAGGTGAGGAGGGAAGAGGCCGTGGCCAGGCACAGGCTGGAGGGAAGTCATCCAGGATCCACCTGAGTCCCCTGTCCTTTCACGGCAAGTGCAGGAGGTGAGAGCAGCCACTGGGGCAGCTCCAAGGTCAGACTGATTAGGTTGGACTCCGGATGGTAATGGCCGGCTATGGGAGCGCTCAGGGTGTCATGTGGAGAAATGACTCTAGCTGCAGAAAGCTGAGTCCTTGAAGGGCAAGGGGGAGGTTGAGGAACCAGTCAGGTGGTTAGGACCAACCATGGGTATTTGGCAGCCAAAACAAAGAGATCAAGTCAGTTCTGAACCATTACTCAGCAACACAAAGCCCTGAATTCTTGAAACTGACCCAAGAAAGATTTTCTTTTATAGCATTTATACAAAAGCTAGCCAAAGCGCTTTAATGTCATATCTCATTTTAAAATAAGGCAAAAGATTGATGAACACCATTGTCCTAACTTTGCTCCTGGGTCAGAAGAAGGAGGCCCAGGGATCTAACTCGGGCCAGACTGGGCTCCTGGAGTCCAACTGGGTCCAGGGAGAGCAGGGCTGCCTGGGGGAGGACAGAGAAGAGACAGAATTGGTAAAACCCAGGAGCTGTTTACACAAAAGCAGATTTTCACACGTCTGGATGGCTTAGGCAGTAGCAAACTAGACAGATGCTCAAAGCTCCTTTCTTTTCTTTTAATATATATATATTATTAATTTCAGAGAGGAAGGGAGACGGGAGAGAGATAGAAACATCAATGATGAGAGAGAATCCTTAATTGGCTGCCTCCTGCACACCCCACACTGGAGCTGACAATCTCGGCATGTGCTCTTGACGGGAATCAAACCTGGGACCCTTTAGTCCGAAGGACGACGCTCTATCCACTGAGCCAAACTAGCTAGGGCCAAAGTTCCTTTCTTACTCCTCTGATTCAGTGAGCTTTATCTTATGTAAGTGGTCAAGATATTTTCTCCTTGTGAACTAGCCCTTGGAGAAGCGTGTAAAGCTTTGTGGCTCGCCAGGTAAAATTCCACTCCTGTTCAAAGTGCACTGCTGGTAGACAGTGAGTCACAGTGATTTCCGGGTGTCCGGCAAATGCTTTTGCGTATTAGTGATCTTAACTTCTGCTTCCCACCCAAAGATAAAGCTGAGGAGCTCAACTGAAGATACAGTTGGAATCATCAAAATACCTATCCTTTTTTGAGGGCTTACTGAGTGCCTCTTTACATGAATTATATTATTGTATTCTCACAACGACCCTTTGAGTTTATTGGTGCCTATTTCACAGATGGGAAAACTGATGCTCTGGGAGGTCAAATAATTTGCCCCAATGTCACATAAGTACTAGATGGAGTACTTAGCTTAACTCTGGGGGTGATACACTACATTTCCTCTCAAAAAGAGAGAATAATCGTTTTGTTTGAAGTGTTATAGCTGATCACTCAAAACGGTAGGCAGGTAAAGAGAGCAAGGGAGGTCTTTGACCTCAGAGATTTCCTCAGCAGGCGCTTGAGATGAGACAGTTCAGAAGATCTATCTAAGGGAGTAGATAACTTAGTACCGTGGTCAGCAAACAGCGGCCCGCGAGCCACAGGCGGCTCTTTGGCCCCTTGAGTGTGGCTCTTCCACAAAATACCACGGCCTGGGCGAGTCTATTTTGAAGAAGTGGCGTTAGAAGAAGTTAAAGTTTAAAAAATTTGGCTCAAAAGAAATTTCAATCGTTGTACTGTTGATATTTGGCTCTGTTGACTAAGGAGTTGGCCGACCACTGACTTAGTGTATTGACCTGGGGGCCTCCAAAGTATCCTGCAGCTTAGCCAAGGGCCCCTGAGTACCTGGATTCCCCCCGGAGAGCGCCAGGAGCTTGAGAAAGGTCAGAGGAACTCTGCATTGCAGCATACTGGGCGATCCTCCGGTTTCCTCCCCGAGTGTGGTTTGTAAAGAATTATAGCGCCGTAAAAGAAACTTCCTCTTCTTGCCAGCGACTTTTCAATGTACCCATATTTGGTTTCAAATCTCAAAAGTCTCGCCCACTCCTGCAACTCCAGGAATCTCAGTACGTCCAACCCCTTTTTCTCTACAATTTCCGTGATGGCTGCCATCTAGTCCTCCCCTCGCGGTGGCTGCGCCAGCCCGGTCCTCCGCTCCTGCTGAGGGCAGGTGGGCCTCGTGACTGTGTGCCCAATAGGAAGCAGGGGAGGTGGCCTTTGGCTTTCAGGTCGGGTCAAAAGAAACCTCGCTGCTTCCTCCCGTCTGAGTCTCTCAGAACACCTGCTGCTGAAAGGGAGTTGCTGAGTGATGACTGTGACTATCCTGAGACTGCCAGTCTGTGAGGAGCCCTACGCACATAGGGAGGCCCTGGAAGAGAGAGCGATGCCAAGGAGCACCCAGGCACCCACCTGTGGGTGAAACTGTCATCTTGAAAATGGACTGACCCGCCAATCCCACTCACCACCGCTGGCACCATGGAGGTCAAAGCCAAACCACCCAGGCTAGCCCTTCTCAAATTCTGGATCCACAAAATCCTGGGGCCAAATAAAATGCTTGTTTTAAGCCATTCTGTTTTGGAATAGTGTTTTGGTCTAAACTGAAACCAGCATTTAACCATTCCCAAGTCTCTCTTAGCTTAAGAAACAACAATAACCAAACAACAACAACAAAAAAAAAACACTGCATCCTTCTCTAGCTAAGACCCAATCTCTTTCCTCTCACTCATAGCTACCAAGCGCTTAAGTGGTGTCCAACAGATTTCTCTGCTTTCTCACCTCCCACTCACTCCTCCGCTCACTTTAGCCAAGATCCTACCCGCTTCTGAAATTGCAAACAATCCTACCAGCTCCGTTACTGCTGACACCCTTTGGTGGTTACCTTACTCGGCTTCCCTGCAATCTCTGCTACTTGTCTACTTCCCCTTGGAAATACCCCATCCCCTGGGCTGTTTCTTTCCTACCAGTCCTTCCTTCTCAGCCTCCTCCTCCATCTGCAGGCATCTTAAAAGAACCAGGTTCCCTGGGATTCTGCCTCCAGCGTTCTTCTCGTTTCACACTCTCCCTGATGGTCAGACACAATAATAAACACGATATCATGTGCCTTGCACATGATATTGTGTTTATTAAATCCACCAGAGGGGACCAGAAGGTCAGAGTTAAATTAAATTTCAAGATGTAATCAACAGGGCTATCACAATAGCCCAGCAGTGGAAGCAACCCAAACGCCCATCGATGGATGAACGCAGAAACAAAATGTGATATATGTATACATACAATGCAGTGTTATTCAGCTTTGAAAAGGAAGGGCATCCTGTCCCATGTTACAGCATGCATGAACCTTGAAGTGAAATAAGCCAGTCACAAAAACAAATAGTATATGATTCCATTTACATGTGGTATTGTAAGAAGTTAAATTCATAGAAACAAAAAGTGAAATGGTGGCTACCAGGGACTGGGGAGAGGGGGGAGTTATCATTTAATGAGTACAGAATTTCAGTTTTGCCAGATGAAAAAGTTCTGGAGATTTGTTTTGCAACAATATTAATATACTTAATACTATAGAACTGTACACTTAGACATGGTTAAGATGGCAAATTATATGTTACTAGAGGCCTGGTGCATGAAAATTCATGCACTGGAAGGGGGGGTCCCTCAGCCCGGCCTGCCCCCTCTCACAGTCCAGGAGCCCTCAGGGGCGGGAGGTGACCCGGCAATCAGGGGAAGGCAACACCCCCATCACACCTCTACTCGAAAACCTCAGCCAGCCCTGGTTACCTGAGCCTCGGGTGGCCCTGGGTGGCTGGGCAGCCGCCATCCAAGGCTTGCCTGCATCTCGGGCCGGCCCTGGGCAGCTGGGGGCTGAGGGAACTGGGGGACTCCAGAGGCAGGCATGCAGCAAGGGGACTGGGCGCCGCCATTTTGTGACTGTGGGTGCCACCATCTTTGAGGGCGTGGCAGTCAATTAGCACATTCCCTCCTGATTGGCTGTGGGCGCCGCCATCTTTGCAATGGTGTGAGGGTCAATTAGCATATTCCCTCTTTATTAGATAGGACGTGGTTTTTACTGCAATAAAAGAATGCCCAAAAAGATAACCCTGTAAGCTATTAACCAGTTGTATATTAATATTTTTAAAACTATTTATTTTTAAATTGTCAATAAATAATACACAGGTCTTCAAAAACATGGATAAAAGTATGCCCCACTGCGGGACAGCTGTGAAGCAACATCTTAAGTAAGCCTAGCATTTCCTCATTTGAAGAGGAACATCCCTTCACATACTTCATGGAGTTATAGAGCTGGAGAGACTTAAAGATGATGTAGCTCTCCTCTACTGTGTCTCAGAAAGTCCATTGTAGTTGTAGAGCCGAACGTTAAACCATGTGACTGAGGAGAGCTGGGGCCTAAGATTTCCTTACCGATTTATCCACCAGCTCTCCTTTTTTTTTTTTTTAACCACGCTATTTTTGCTGGAGGAATGGGTAGTGGAGGAAAGGAAGGAACAGAAGAAGGAAGAACACTGACAACAATGAAAGGGAAGTGTGGATCCTTCTAGACTCTAGAATCTAGAGGGACGTTTCTTTCAAAAGCATAACTAGTGACCTTCTGAAAGAATGATAGAATATTGTATAGTTGTAAAATATTCACACCCAACTGACATTCTCTGACACCAAGTTCATGGGATCATTGTTTGGGGTTTTTACTTTTAAGAGCAGGAAAATGTGAAACAGGAATGTTTCTGAAGAGAGAGAAAAAAAAAGCAGTGTTTTGTGTGAATGCATTTTGAAGATGACCAGACACTTGAAAGAGCCAAAGCAGTTCTTACCAGAACTTGATGCCAATTTCCAAGGACCTGGGTAATCAACAGGGTAAAGCGACATGCGATGAGGAAAGAATGAGTTAAGAGCATTACACCAAGGGGGAAACACGTATTGGTTGTTCCATCTGAAAGCTTTCTAACGAACAGTAGCAGAGCAATGCAGGAAGCTATGGAATTTTACCTCCCGAGTTTCAGGACTACTGATTTGGATCCACTGTTTCTTAAAGCAACATGGGATTAAATCAATTTAGCAAAGACATGCTTTGTGATGGTTACAGACTCATGATCTCGAATGTTAGCTGCTGTCCAGAAGATATGTTGCAAATAACTAAAATGGTGAGGGCAAAAACCAAGAACATGATTAAGAGGAGCACATGGTTAGCTCTGGTTGCCTCTGCCTATAAAAGCTACAAGAGTGCTACTCATCTCTTCCCCGACCCCTTCTTGTCATAAATTGAATGTAGCCCGGGTCCAACGGCATCGGTTATCCCTGTCCTGTGAACGAGCAGAGGCCTAGATTTGTATAACACATCTCAGTCTGGCTTGCTGAGAGGCAGAAGACAGTGTAGATAGATTCTCCTGCCAACTCGGGGCTCACATTTCCTTTCTCGTTTCTCACTTAGAGTAGGAATGAATCATCTGTGCTTAGTTAAAGAGAGAAGGGTTCTTTGCCAATACACCCGTGTAACTATCCCAAATCTGAAACTGTTCCCAGACAGAAGGATTATGGACGCTAAGACATCTGAGCTGTTCTCCCCGACCTAGCTGAGCTCCCTTTCTCTGCCTCTCTCGTGGTATGTGCATATCAGAAATAAAGTCTGGAACTGGTAAAAAAGTCATTACCACAATTTCTCAATTTAAAAAAAAATAAAATCTAAAAGACTTCACCATGATTTGTCTCTTCTCATGTGATGATGAGTTAAAATGCAATTTGCACTCAATATTTTTTGAAGATTATATATTAACAATATTCATATTAGCATTGATTACGTTTCAAGTACTAAGCGCTTTATATACATTTTCCTATGAATCCTCACATTAAAAAAAAAAAAAGATTTACATATGAAGAAGCCAAAACAAAATAGTTCAAGGAGTTTGTCCAAATCCACACAGCAAGCAAAGAGGGAAGCTAGGGCTCAAAACTAAGTCTGTCTGATGCTAAAGACCATACTATCAGCTGCATAGAATATTTCTGTATCGATTATAAGTGAAATTATATACAGGTAATGAATGTAGAAATTTTACTTAGACTTCAGCCAGTGTCTAATCTGACTGACACTGACAGATATAGATACTGACATGTATCTAATTTTTTAAAACATCTCTGCCAGTGGAATCAGGTTACCATTTCCTTTGATCTTTTGCATCTAATTCTACCCATGTGTCATATAACCCCCTGAGATGGTAAATTTCATGTGTCAATTTGGCTAGGCCATGCTACCGGATCAAACATTATTCTGGATGTTTCTGTGAGGGTGTTTGGGGATAATAGTAACATTTGTTATTTTTTAATATATTTTTATTGACTTCTGAGAGGAAGGGGAGAGGGAGAGAGAGATAAAAACATCAATGAATGAGACAATCATTGGTCAGCTGCCTCCTGCACACCCTACACTGAGGATCAAGCCCACAACCTGAGCATATACCTTGACCAGGAATCAAATCATGACCTCCTGGTTCATAGGATGATGCTCAATCACTGAGCCATGTTTTCTGGGTGATAATAGTAACATTTAAATTGGTACTCTTTTGCCCTAGCCAGTTTGGCCCAGTGGATAGAGCGTTGGCCTGAGGACTGAAGGGTCCCGGGTTCAATTCCAGTCAAGGGCACGTACCTAGGTCACATCAGTGTTTCTCTCTGTCTCTCCCTCTCCCTTCCACTCTCTCTAAAATATCAATGGAAAAAATATACTTGGGTGAGGATTTTTAAAAAATGGTGCTCTTTAAGTAAGAAAATTACCTTCCATAATGTGGATGGTTCTTCTCTAATCAGTTGAAGGCTTGAATAAAACATAAGACTGACTTCCTCCATGCAACAGAGAATTCTGCCAGCAGACAGCCTTCAGATTTGAACTTCAGATTTTGAATTTGTAGCTTCCCTAATTGCATTTATTAAAAAACAAGTCTCCTCTCTCTCTCCCTTTCTTTCTCTCTCTCTCTCTCTCTCTCTCTCTCTCTCTCTCTCTCTCACACACACACACACACACACCTAATTCTCTGGATAACCCTAATAGATGCCTCTCATATACTACAAGTTATAAAACATCTCTGAGAAAAACCTAGGTCAATATTAGAAATATTCTTAGTATTAGAATTCCTCAAAACCAATGTTTTGGAGCTTATTAAAAATACAAAGCCTGGGCCCACCTAAGAGTTTCTGAATTAGACTCTCCAGGAATAAAACCCGAGTATGTATATTTTTATTAAGCTTCATACTGACTGTGACACCAATTGCTGGTTAAAATATAGCCACATTATAAGAAATTAGATATGGCGGATATTAGTCAGTTTAGGTAAGGTTGTGCTGTGGTAATGAATAACCCAAAAATATCACTGTTCATCCTATGTGACCAATACCAGTTGGGGGAAGAGTCATCTTCTCATGATAGTTGTCCTTTACTCTGTCAGAATTCTGGTGGGAGACAGATGATATATTCACATAATTAATTAAGGAGAGGTTAATAAAAGGACTGTTTACAAAGATGAGGGTCAGGTTGAGAGAAGTCAACAAAAGATGGTGCAGTACCCTGGGACCAGGTACAGCAACTACCAGAACCCAAAGAGAGTAGGTGCCGCCCAACAGGAGCTGGAGATCTTTGTAGAGGAGTACAGCCAGCCCCTGGAGACCTGGAAAGGAGAAAGTGAGTGAATACATATCTCAATGCCACCCTCCTTCTGCTTGCCCTCTGATCCCTGGCCAGTATCTCTCATTAATTGAACTGAACTAGAAGACAAAGGACAAAGCAACCTGTTGCTACAGTCCATAAAAGGCAGCCTCCCAGGGCACAGAGCATCATGGACAGAGTGGATGTGTAGGGGCAAAGACAAAATGTCTAGTATACTCTGCAACCCAGGCTGGCACCACCTGGAACCTTGCTGGTCAACATGGTAGAGGAAAGATAATGAAGAAAAACATAAACTAGCTTTTAAAGCTTCTGCCCAGAAGTGGTGATAGAATTACATTTCATTGACCTATGAAAATCACATGGCCAAACCTCACTTCAAAGGATGCAAGGGGGGATGGGACTGGGGTGGGGGTGGGAGAGGTATAATATTCCAGAGAGAGGAGGTGAATATTGATGATAGTAAATAATCCATGATGCAAGAAAGGCTAAGTAGATGGCTGGGAGATGGGGGAGAGGAAGACTCATTTTTTAACTTGAGGCCCAATGCACGAAGATTCATGCAAGAATGGGCCTTCCTTCCCCTGGCTGCCAGCACCGCCTTCGCTCCAGCACAGAGCCGCCTTTCCACCTTCCCACGCTGCCCAGCCGCTCAGTGCCTGTGTATGCAAATTTACTCGCCATCTTTGTTGGGTTAATTTGCATACTCATTCCTGACTGGCTGGTGGGCATCGCGAAGGTATGGTCAATTTGCATCTTACCCTTTTATTAGTGTAGATGTATATCTTTTCTTACCTTTTCAATTTGACAACATATGAATATATTACCTACTATAAATAATAGTAAAATTATTAAAATTACTGTGATAAACAGGTCACTATAGTCAATATTACTCATTCTTTAGGCTGCCCAGCATTTGAACCACTCACCTTATGAAGAAGAGCTAACCTCCCACTGTGTGAGCTGAGTATTCCAAACATTCACTTTTCCTGCCTCCTTTGCTGCTAGGACATTGGCATGTGACCAGGGTTCTGCCAATAAGGTTCTGTTGCCACAGACCCTACATTGGAAACTAGAGATGCAAAGCGGGGACTGAACAAAAACCATTGTGGCAATGGGTTGTGCCAGAAATGGAAGCTACATGTAATTTGCAGAATCAGCAGGGAAAGTAGAAACATCCAGGTCTAATTCTGATGATTCTGGGAATGCAATGTCTACCACGCAGCAGCAAGAGCGGGGTGTGCTCAGAATGAGATCCATGACATGATTTCCGGCATTGTTTCTAAACCTGATTCTTACACCTTTTGGAAAGTTTGAGAACTATCCAATATCCTTTTTAATAAAGTCCATTTTCTGCTTAAATTAGCCAGAGTTTGGTATCTGTTGTTTGGAGCTAAGAACCTCAACCGGTACAATGCCTAGCTTTTAGCCTGTTAATGCAAGAAAGAATAATTATAAGATCTAGATGGAGTACTCTTTAACTTTATTTTTTAAATATATTTTTATTGATTTCAGAGAGAAAGGGAGAGGGAGAGAGATAGAAACATCAATGATGAGAGAGAATCATTGATCGGCTGCCTCCTGCACACCCCACAATGGGGATCAAACCCGCAACCCAGACATGTGCCCTGAATGGGAATCGAACCATGACCTCCTGGTACATAGGTTGATGCTCAACCACTGACCCACACAGGCCAGGCTTCAACTTTCAATTTTTTTAAAACAAGAAAGAAATTCAAGGGGTTGGGTAAATATGTAAATAGCAGCTTAACCTTCCTTTAGCATTTCCTCATGTACAAGCTTTTCTGAGCAGGCTGCTTGTCAACATGCAAGGTCAACATGCATCTTAAGCTATTTAAAGGGCCTGAAAATTAAAGTGAGCTTGACAACGGTTTAGATTTGAGGATTTTCTTAGGATTTTATCTTAATTAAATAAGACATTATGAAACCAAGGCCACCAGGTAAAATAGAGTAAACGTTGAATTGGACGTCAGGAGACCCGG
This sequence comes from Cnephaeus nilssonii, assembly GCF_951640355.1. NCBI lineage: Eukaryota > Metazoa > Chordata > Mammalia > Chiroptera > Vespertilionidae > Cnephaeus > Cnephaeus nilssonii. The sequence goes on from NC_137075.1 coordinate 77,600,526, forward strand.
GTTCTGGTTTGGGTCTACATCTGACAGAGATTACTAGGTCTCTGTTTCCTCATATCAATCAGATGATTGCTTAGGGTCCTTCGTCTCTGATACACTACTTCTAATTTGTTAAACCCAGAGTGAATTCTGTTCCAAATTGGTCAAAGCAGCTCAAAACGGCGCCCGTCGGTTAGAGTCTGACTGACTTACTCTGTATTTAACTTCTCTGTACTTAAGACTTTTTAACTAAAATGCAGTGTGGAGATAGTACCATACAACCAGGAAATGAGGTCATCTGTTATCATCTGTTTACTCTACCCAGTAAACTTATCTACAAGCCACAACCTTTCTCCTACTGCTTTACATTTTCTTAAGGTCAAAAGCTAAGACTCTAGTGACCAGAGTTACATAAGAAACAACTCATCAACCAAGAAGACTGGCTGATTATGTTTGTTTTATGTCTGTGTTATTCATAATTGCAAAACTTAGAAGCAGATATTCTTCAGTAAGTGAGTGAATAAACTGGTACATTCAGACAATGGAATATTATTCATCACTAAAAAGAAATGAGGCCTGGCTGGTGTGGCTCAGTGGTTGAGCATTGACCTATGAACCGACAGGTCACCAGTTTGATTCCTGGTCAGGGCACATACCCGGGTTGTGGGCTAAATCTTCAGTGGGGGGTGTGCAGGAGGAAGCCACTCGATGATGTTTCTCTCTCATCAATGTTTCTATCTCTCTCCTTTCCCTTCTCCCTAAAAATCAATAAAAAACATATTAAAACATAAAATAAAAATAAATCAAGCCATGCAAAGATATGGAGGAACCCTAAATGCATATTAGTAAGTGGAAGAAGCCAATTTGAGAAGGTTACATACTATATGATTTCGCCTAAATGACATTCTGGAAAAGGTGAAAGTATAGGCAGTAAAAATATTAGTGGTTGCTAGAAGGTTTTAGGGAGGAATGAATAGAAGAAGCACAGAGGATTTTTAGAGCATAAATATCCTTGTATAATACTATAATGATGAATACCTGTCATCATACATTTGTCCAAACCCATAGAATATACAATATCAAGAACACTAATGTAAACTATGGACTTTAGGTGATGATGTGTCAATGTAGGTTCACCAGTTGTAACAAATGTACCACTTTAGTGGGAGGTGTTGATAATGGTGAAGGCTGTGCAAGTGTGGGAGACAGGAAATATATGGGAAATCTCTGCATCTTCTGCTCAATATTGTTGTGAACCTAAACCTAGTCTAAAAATTAAAGTCTATTAAAAATAAACAAACATAAGAGGCCAAAAGGAGACCCATCAACCTATAAGATTAGCTGGTTTTGTCTGTTCCCAGGTGATTGATATGAAGAGGCGGCTACCTACCATTCTACTTACTGATGGACAGAGGAAAAGATGCATTTTAAGGCTGAACAGGTACCCACAAACTATTCCTTAGTGCCAGAGAAAAAAAACACAGTTAGTAGAAAATCTATGCTCTTATTCAATTAGTTGTATCACTCCATCCTCTGCCTTCTTCCTATTTTTTAATGAAATATATAATCTCTCTATTAGAAATCTTGGAAGGAGTTCAAAATTGAATCTCCTCCTAACTAATTTAATTTCAGCGCTTTGTAGAAGCCTTTTAATCACATTCCCCCCTAACTCCCCAATTGTACACAGCTGTGGAATAGTAAGGCTCTATTCAGAGTTCCAAACAACCTCCCTTCCTTGTTGCTGACTCAGATTTGTAAAACTTAGTCTGTGACTGAGCCTAGCCATGAGGAGAAATTTAAATTTGGAGAAAATCATCTTCCTTGCCAAAGAGAGGTCCTTCTTCAATGATAAATTGGGTAACGTTTGTCTTCTACGTTCCAACTTCTTTCTTAGTTTCTTTTTCCCTGAACCAATAGATAACTCTTGTCATCTCTCCATTCATCAAGATATGTTTTCAGAAAAGGATTAGACACTTACATTTAGTTGAAAAGTAATCCAGGGCCGACTTCTATACACACTTCAACACATTGTCATCCGGCTCCAGTGCTAATCCCTAATCTACCTCCATGAAAACAACTCTCACTAAAGCCACCAACACCGTCCTAATTGCCAAATCTGAGAGACACTCCTCAGTCCTATTGTTACTACACTTTTGTAGGAGAATCACATTGAAAATTGCTTTTTTCTCATTCTTCTAACAGAATTTTTTTTTTTTGCCTAGCCCTCTGGGATGAGTCATGATTAACCTAACTAAGCCAGTCACGGCAACCGCATTCACTTTACCAATGATTAATCTAGGAGTGGGCATGAGCCTTGGTTAATGAGACATAAGGGGAAATCTGATGGATCTCCTGAGAAGGTTTTCCTCCTTGAAAGCAAATGAAGCACAGAAAGAGAAAGCCTGATCGTCTCCACCCTCCCAACTTTCTGCTTGCAATACTCTCAGTTGCTTAGCATGGCCAACCTGTGGTCCCAAGGGAAGCCTTTGACACACTGAAGGTGGCAGAGCAGAGGATGGAGAGTGCTTGGGTCTCCCATAACATTGCTGGGTCACAAAACCCATTGAGAGACTACCTACCTTAGACTTCTTGATAAGTCATTTGAAATGATGTAAGTCACTTTTATTCTGTTACTCGCAGCCAAAGGCATCCTAATTAATACACCCTCTCTCTGTAGCATTTGATATTATAGATCACGTTTCCCTTAAAAATCTCTTCTCTCCATGACCCCAGTTAGCTCTGGTTCTCGTCTATGCATTCCTCTTTCTTCACATTTCCCTCAGATTAAGTGCTTCCCATTGATTAATGTTTAAACCTCTTCTCTGCTTACCCTATGGAGGAGAGGTCCTATGGGCCCACTGCTATAATTACTGCCCATACTGTGACACCCTCAGACCCCTCTTCCAGGCTTTATCTCAAGATATTTAAAATCAAACTCTATCATTTTCCTTTGCAGATGTGCAAAGCCTCTGCTAGTAGTTAATGCTACAGGCTCTACCCAGTCACCTAAGACAAAAACATGGGTGTCATTCTAATCTTTCTTCCTCAATCATTCACACTCTCTATTATCTTCACCACAGTAAATTTGTTACAAAGTCATGCTCAGTTTAGCTCACCTACTAAATATTTTGAGAATGCCTTCATCATCTCTACTTTCACTGCCACCTCATTGGTTCACACTTTCTCATGTCTTGCCCAAACTATTACAAAGACCTCTTAACTGATTCATTCTCTAGTCTTGCCTCCATCCAATCCTCTGCACTGTCCCAAGGATGATCTTTCTGTAGGTCATTACAGGAGCATGCCTCCACTTAACTCTTCATTGACTCCTTGCAATGGCATTCAAGGAGTAGTCTTCCAGTTTAATCCTCTGAATATGATCTGAAGGGCTCATTTTTTTTCCTGCAAAATCTAATTTCTACACTCACCTCTATCCACCTGGTTCACTCTCAGTCCATTTTAATTATTTTAGTTGTGAAGAGTCTTTCTCCATCCTCACCACTCTCCTTCCTTTCTTCTATCCTCTAAGAAAGAGTTAGACATTCCCCCATAGTATCTTGTGATACCTCTACTGTAGCATGTACCAACCAATTCTGGAGTTTCTAACTACTTTGTCCAATCTCCATTAGATTCTGAGCACCTTGAGGACAAGGACTGTCTTGTTCATGTTTGTTACTCCAATGTTTAATAAGTACTAAGAGATAATAAACCAGCAAATGTTTAATGACAGAATTAAATAAATGAATGATGTTCTAACTCTTGGGACATTTACATTTTATAAGGAAAAAAAAGAAGAAACAACAAAGCACTAAGCCATCTATACTAATAAAAGCCTAGGTGGCCCTCGCATGCGACGTCATCACAAGATAGCTGCCACAAGATGGCCGCCACAAGATAGCCGCACGCACACCGGAGGTGGGGCCCAGTGGCCGCTCCACACGGTGAGATCTGGGGATCCTGAGGCTCTGTGGGGCATGGAGAAGGCATGTCCTGGCATCTCCGCCGCCTTGCAAGGAGGAGGCGGATCCCAGCGGAGGAGGTAGGTCGTGGCAAGGGAGGGCAGTTGTGGGCGATCAGGCTGGCAGGCAGAAATGGTTAGGGGCAATCAGGCAGGCAGGCAGGCGAGCCGTTAGGAGCCAGTGGTCCCGGATTGTGAGAGGGATGTCCGACTGCCAGATTGGAGAGGGTGCAGGCCGGGCTGAGGGACACCCCCCACCCTATGTATGAATGTTGTGCACCGGGCCACTAGTATAAAGAAATTTCTAATTATCTGATATACCATCTCAAGGTACAGTGAGGAGGCATTTTCCTGATGCTGGTCAATCACACTACAGGGACACCTATTAAGCAACAATAACATCCCTGTGTTGCCTGTTGGGTACATTTCCTTCCAGAAAATGTCAGAAAGTTTGGCTTTTCAACAAGGCATTTCAAAGTCTGTAAGTTGTCAAAAATTAATTAGAGCCTTTTGTGAACATGCAGTCCTTTCCCCATGTAGCTAGGACTTTATCCCCTTAAGGAATTGATATCACAATATGTCAACTGAAAGAGATGTCAAATTATTAACCTGTCTGGGGTGCCCATATGGGTGCTTTCTTCCCTGATCCTGACCACCTCTTCCTCTCCAGCATTGAGTTGCCCTTTTTGACCCTAATTTTTGACCCCAGTTATGGTGATGTCTTACCAAGACGTGTTTGCCTCTACATGTGGAGGTGTGGCAAATGCTCTCCACCCTTGTGATATAAGTTCACAAAACAGACCTGTCTTGGGGTCCCAATTTTTAACAAGGGCTTTTGTAATATAACTTGTCACTGTTCTTTCTTCTTCTTCTTAACTTGAATTCTTATTGCTACCCTCTTTCTAGGATTTAACCAAACATTTAAGACACTGAATAGAGAACCAGTTTTATTAAATTGAAATCCATGTCTCCATCCCTTGTCCTTGGGACAGGACCCATTGTCCTTGAACCAGGCATCTTGATTCCTTTACCTTAAGGTAAGGTAGCAAGTATCTTGATTCTCTTACCTTAAGGCTAATTTCTTTTCCATACATTTTAAATATAAGTATGTCCTATGCAATATTTGGGATATATTTGCAGTAAAAAAGGGGTGGGGGTGGGTATTTGTTGTTTACCTGAAAGTCAGATTTAACAGGATGCCCATGAATTATTTGAGACATACATTGCTTGTCTGAAAGTCAAATTTAATTTCTACTTTACTTTAGCTGGCAACCTTAGCTACATGGTGCTTTAGTCAACAGTACATTTATTGCTGTTTATATTTAACTGTTTTAAAACCTGGAATGGTAAGCACATGCCAGACAATTACTCTAAGCAATATCCTGTTTGGCCCAGCTACAAGTGAATAGGTATAAAAGGTTTATTAAGGAAGTATCAGTTGCCATATTTGTCGAACATTTCTTATGCATTCCTCATATCCTCTTGACCTCACCTCTCTCCAGGGCCCATGGACACTGGTTCTGTTCCAGCCACTTCTGTGGTACCAGCTCTGTGTGGGTTTTAGTCAGTTTTGCACAGGAACAACCTGAAAATGCCTTGCCTCATGTCCATAATACATGTGTCTGACCATCTACCCTGGGGCTTTCTCACTGCTGCTGAAATGTGATGCTCTGAGGTCCACTTGCTACTTAGGGAGGAAATTTTTCACCAGTGGGAGACAGGAGCTGGCGATCACAGTTTGTTCCCTTCCTCCTCTGATACTGGCTGTCCTGAGATGCAGTAGTTCATATGACCTTTCATGAAACAGTCCTTGGGGATTAAGGAATCAGTTGTATTTAATATAAAGTGGTTGCTCATATTTTATCTGCGGTTCTGCTTCCTGGGAAACCCAGGTTAAGATGTCATATCACCGACACCCTAGCAATAAAGCAGTCTGTGTGATAGAAAGAGTAAGGGACTTGGGTTCTGGTCTAGTCTCTGCCATTTGCTGACTGAGTGCCATAAAGAGATTGCTTAACCTCTGTGGCTTTCAGAGTCTTCATCTGTGAAATGAGGATAGAATGTGTACTTCCTAGAGTGCTGAAGACTCAGAGAGATAATATATATAAGAAGCACATTAATATCTATCACTGCTAGTTTTCTATGTGTGAGCACTGTAGTAAGTGATTTATATTCTTCTCAATAAACCCAGGGATGGGATCCCATTACCAACTCCATTTTACCAACTGAGGCATTAAAACAGGGATGGGGAACATTGGGCCTGCAGGCTATATAAGGCCCACGAAATCATTTGATCTGGCTCTGCCAAGGCAACCGCAGGTGGGACTCGAAATTCAGTAAATCTAGGCGCTCCAGCAATGATTGGCTGACGAAAAGGGTTGATTGCAGTTGTCAAGGAAGAGCTGAATCGTCTCAGTCTTGATCCAAGTGATTTAATTATATGCCACTGCATCACACACCAAGGAAGTCTCTGTGCACAGTCATTGCGGCTCAACGGTGTGATGTCAACAGTAGCGTCATGCATACATTTTGTCAAAAGCAGAGGGTTTAGCAGCCGCCAGTTTAAGGAGTTACTGAATGATCTTGACTCTGAGTACAGTGAACTTGTTTATCGCTGTGAAGGGCGGTGGCTAAGTCTCAGGAACATGCTCATAAGGTTTTACGAACTGCAGCATGAAGTCAAGCAGTTCATGGAGATGAAGGGAAAGCCTGTCCGGGAACTCAGTGAAAGCAGGTGGCTGTGTGATCTAGCGTTCATGGTGGACATTGCCAAGTACCTCTCAGAGCTGAACATCAAGCTGCAGGGCCCCAACCAGCTTCTCAGCTCCCTGCTTTCAAACGTGAAATCATTTGACGCTAAATTAAGGCTGTGGAAAGTGCAACTCGAAAGGAATAACACGGTGCGTTTCCCCACTCTGGAAGGACAAAAGCCTTCTAGGACACTTGAATAGGCTGATGAATGTGCAAAACTAATTGAGGCGTTTAACGAAAGATTCAGGGACGCGTGGAGTAAACAAATGGAATTGAACATCTTTGCTAAACCGTTCAATGAGGAACCAGCTGATGTGCCTGATAACCTACAACACGAAATCATTCAGCTGCAAAGCGATGAGGAGCTGAAAGCTAGGTACAACAACCTCCCACTGCTTGAGTTCTATAAACTCGACATAAGCAATGATGAATTTCCCACGCTGAGGAGACATGCATTGAAATGCACATCCATGTTTGGAACAACTTACTGCTGCGAGCGGTTCTTTTCAAAACTTACTATCACAAAGACTTGACTGCACTCCAGACTGACTGTCACAAACCTGGAAAAGCAGTTGGGAATAGCAACATCATCAATACCAGCTAACATCACCCACCTCACCAAAGAGAAGCAGGTCCAGCCATCACATTAGGGGTGAGTTAATTAAATATTTGAGCAAATATAGCAGGCTAACTTTTAAGTTGATAATTTTGTATGGCCTGCAAATGATGTTATAAATATCCAAATGGCCTTTGGCAGAAAAAGGTTTCCCCACCCCTGCATTAAAAGGTTACGTTACTTGATTAAGGATACAAAGCTAGTATGGGTGGAGCCAGAATCTGAAACTAGGCGTCCTGACCCCAAGCCTATACCCTTAACCATTACATGATACTCTTCATCCAGTGAACAAGACGGTGCCTGGCACAATATACATTCCCTCTCTCCTCCTTAGTTACAGAATCCTGCGCTTATTGGGGCAGCAATGTACCCAGTTAAATGACTATAGCTCCCAGCCTTTCTTGCAGTGAGGTATGATCATGTGACTAAATTCTGACCAATGTGTATAAGTGGAACTGCTATGTAGTAATTTGGGGGGGTTTCCTTACCATGGAGGGAAGCAGGTCCTACTCTTGCTTCTCCTTTCTTCTGACTAGAATTCAGACACAAAGGCTGGAGTGCAAGTAGCTAGTATGGATCATGAAGTGACATAATAAGCTTGAGATAGCAGCAAGATTTTCTGGAACCAGTACATGCACCACAAACATCCTATTTCAGATCTTCTTTTAGGTTAAGAGAGAATTACCCTCCTACTTACTTTAACCAGTGTGTGTATGTGTGTGTGTGTGTGTGTGTGTGTCTTCTTTTATTGTTATTTTCTGTGTAGCCAAATTTAATCCTAACTGATGTAAAAGTTGACAAAATTTTTGGCTGCCTGCCTATCCATTTATATTGTAAACCATAAAGTCATATACATTTTTTAGTTAGAGTTATTACATTTATTATTGAAGATGTGTGCTCCCCGTGGAACTATAGTCCCTGCCTAAGCAGGAGTTTGGTTGGAAGACAGGAAGAAATATGAGTATACTTATTCCAAGAATCAAAATCAGTTAATATTGCTACACATATTGCAGAACAGCTGCTGTCACATAGAACGAATTCCATCTTTTCAGTCAAGACTCATCTCTCCCCAGGCAATATGCTACTTACTTCATGCAAATATATTCCTTTTTCCATAAAGACGTGGTAAAGGAAAGCACGCATTAATTTACCAAGGTGAACTTTAAAGTATTGAACAAAATCCCATACCCATAATTATTTTTAAGGCCAATAATGTCTGGAAGATCATAAAGATCTGAAAATAAACACTTTAACAAAGCAGGTAATATTTATTCTTGGCCATTAGCAGATTTGGCAAAGGATTGGAAGTTATTTTTATTATCACTTCTGATAATGCTGCCAGAAAAAAAACATATATTTTTTCAACAAACTTTCTATGTATAATGATACCCGTTTACACTATCAGATAAGTTATATTTCAGCCTTATAAGTAGTGCCCATCTTGTCAAAAACAAAATAAAACATTACAACTCATGGATAATGAGAATTTTGTAAAGAGCAATTAAAAACAGAATTTATAACTGTCACTGCCTACTCTGATCTATTTTACATTTATACCTTTTTTATTTCAATGTGGCTAATATAAATCATCATATTTAAAAATATATGGTCAACTTTTAGAATAAGAGTCACCAGATACTTGAATTAAATGACTTGCTACAGCTTTTAATTTGAAGATTTTTAGTAGCTTTGACAAAAATAGAAACATATTGGGCTATATTGTACCTTTGTCTAAGAAAATAACGTTTCAGGTAAATATAAAAATGTTTAACCTGAATTTGAGGATTAATTATTATGTGGTCCTCAGACAATGGGACACAATATCTCCAACTACTATTTTATAAAATTAGGAAAATGTTTTAGAAAACTTTCATATAGTGATCCCATATAAAGCCTGAAGATATAAAATGAAATTGTAACTCAGTGATGGCATTTTATTGAAAAGATTATGTGAAATTATATAATGATTTAATTCTGTGATTCCATCAAAACAGAAGTACATATATGCTTATAAGTACAACACATTGCCATGAAACTTCCAGTTATGGATAATTAATGCCTTCTGCATTCCTGTCCTCTGTTTCTCTCCCATTCAAGAGAGCACATTTAGGTGCAACTTAGGGGGACAATATCGTGGGTATAATCATAATACTTTTTTTTTTCATTTTTTCCATCACCATTTATCCCCTCTGTGCCCTCTTCCACTTCCATCTTAATAATGTTTGAATTTAGAAAATAAAGTAAATCATTGGCAAAAGTCAGCTCTAACTGTTTTAATACCAAATTACTTGCAACATGAGCTCTTTTCCAAAATGGTCCTTCTCGCCCTGGCTGGGTGACTCTGTTGGTTAGATCATTGTCCCTACACCAAAATGGTCCTTCTCCCATCTTCCATTCCCATGATCCCTCTCAACTTAACTATTGAATTGTTTAAAGAGTCTATGTTTAATTTTTAAGTGATGAACATGTACTAAATAGGGTTATTTACTATCAATTCATGATGATCAAAATGTATTGACAATTTGATTTCTTAGTACAACCCTTATGTTTTCTCATAAAAGAGAATAGAAAGAATTACCTCCAAGAAACTCCATATCTTGATTGTGGTCTTGCCTTGAACTTACTAAACTTTACTCAATCCTCTACTTATAGTAGAGTTAACAAATGACAACTTTCCAAAAAAACTCTACTTGGATTTTGTAGGATTTAAGACACAAAGAGTAGTCCAACAATAGCCCCTACTTTCCCAAAACTAGGAGTGGAGAGAATGACTCAGGGAAAACTACAATTTACCTACGAAGTATCACAAATTAAAAAATCCTAAATCTGGCTTCTCCATGATTTCCTCCTTTTGATATTTTCCCAGTGGTATCAAATATGAAACAGCCTGACTTCAACTTAGACTTGAAGGATTAGGAGGGAGTAATACCCTTTTCTTAAGTAGAAAAGTAAATGACAAAAAACTGATTCCTTTTATTACATAGAGGATATACAATGATATATAACTATAATTTTGCATTTAAACATTAAATTTCTTTGTTATGCAGCATGTTTTATTAAATAAGGTCATTAATAATGAGGTCCTGGAATGCCTCCCAGCTGATGTAACGCTGAGAGTTCCCACAGGTCCCGTAGGTGTGTAGACACTGGCTGAGAAGCTGCTCTAACCCAACACAGAGAGAGAAAACTGGAAGGAGAACCACGTAACCTCCTTTGGATTGTCCCTTTTAAATATGAGATGCCTCAAGGGAAACCTTGGAAAATGTCAAAGAGCATTTTCTGACAGTGGAAAGTGTGGAAACCCTATTTTTAAATGCAGGGAGATTTAGCCAGGCACCTGAGAAAGCAGGAACGAGGGAAGAAGAGTTGTCATTCAAAACTGGCCAAAAAGTCATTCCTCTTCAATGCTGGCAACACTATGAGGGTGCCTAGCATCTAGGTTAATGTTTTTCCAAAAGAAAAACCTTAAAATCTAACCATGATTACATGGCAGGGATGTGGTTGACACTGCAGAGTTCTGGACCAACGTGGAAAATATGATTTTGACAGGAAAAAGTATTAAAAGTGGGGTTAACAATTGATTGCCTTGATGATGATGGGACTTCACTGTCTTCTGGAAAATATCTAATTTTTCACATTATTTTGTTTTGGTAGTTTAGGCAGATAGATTAAAAGAAAAATATACCAAAAATTAACATGATAAATTAATCTAGCACAGGGTCAGGCCAAAGGAACTCAAGGTTACTGATGGAAAGAAAGAACAAATGGCAGAATGAATTATCTATTTGATGGAGTGGTTTTCTATTTCAACTAATTGAGGAAGATTAACAATGGAGAGGTTTTAATTTTGGTATTCTTTAGCCATATTGCTCTTTCTGGAAATTATTAGTCAGTAGCTTCTGTTTTGAAAAAATAAAACCAGCCCTCAACAGAAATTTGATTTCCTTTTTGCTCTATCTGGAAGACATAGATCCTATTCATTTGCATAATGGTAACAAGTTAATTTAAATATATATTAGAAAAAAAAAGAGACAAAGGACTTAGAACACAGCCCTATTTGCTATAATTTAGGGTTGGAGTTCAATGGGCGCAAGACTTGGACAACGATGCCATGACACAGACATAGAAGAAGCATTAATGGCCAGTAACCTGGAGACAAATTAAATAGTTTAGTCCCCTGTTTACGACAAAGTGTGATAAATGAGAAAATTGATCTGCACTATAAAAGGACTTCCATTATTTGTGGCTATTTTTTTTCTGAAATAAAAGGGAACAGAGCAAAATCATTAGTGGAATTGATGCCATAGCCTCTTTGTTCCTCATACAAGGTACTAGACTGAAAAACTTAACCCCATAATTTGAGAAGACATGAGTGCTTCTGAGAGCTATCCAACAGACGAGTGGTCTGTAATTTGAGAGAGAAATGGCTCCCCATTCCCATCAAAGAGAACAGTAAACCCCCAATTACATAAAGAACCTCAGCCCAAGGCTTTGTGTTTTAAACGAGTCCATCTTCTAGATTTCAGTAACCAGAGGCTCAGAACATTGGCAAACGTTGCTGACAAAGACCACGTCTCATAGGCGCCTATTCTTCTGGCCTCTCTGGGTTTATGCAGTAACATAAAGTTTCCTCTTCTCGGCTTCTCTGCCGTGACCTCTTATTTACAGAGACATTCTCAGATTATGCCTGATGCTCTGGCCCTCTTATGAGCAGCTCTCATTTTCACTCTCAAAATGGTCCCAGTTGGGACAGTAAATTATATGGATGCTCCCATGCCTTATCAACCCCGTGTGGAAGTCACTCTTCCAAGGGTGTTCCATAAACACTGAAATCTGCCTCTCTACTGACCATCCTAGATCTGAAAATGCCTCCAGTACTATAGGTAATCAATTGAAGAAGAGCAATTGGGATAGTATACATCAACTCTCTATATGACTATGACTATGAGTAGGTCATTTAAATTTCCTGGGCCTTGATTTCCTCATGGAAAATAAGGACATTAAAACAAAAGATTTTTTTTAGCAATAAATGGCATCTTGGCTGAAAGCAACCCAGTTTTGGCCCTCTACTCATTTCTCTAATTCACCCCTAGGGCCTGGGCACACCAGAAGGAAGGGTCAGGTGTCCCATCATAGACTACTCAAAGTCTCTCTTGAAGTCTAATAAACTCAACCATTATGAAACGGCTGTGGATTCTTTATCACCGTTTTAAGGTTCAGACAAACATATCCTGAGTTCCCAGAGACATTCAGACCAGCTTGAGGGAGGCAGAGCCACCAGACTGCTGTGTACAGAACACTCCATCCTCCCACTCCATGTTGTCCCTAAAGTATCGTGACTGAGAGCAATGTTCTCTTCAACTGCCTGGAAGACTCGACTCTCATTTCTGAGAAACCCTGGATATAGTAGACAGGGGTCACCATTTATGACTCTAGAAATAGTTAGGTGGCAATTTTATCAACTCAACTTCCCATTATTTGCAAAACATTCATTGTACTACCTCTTCCAAAAAAAAATTTTCAATTTGCTTTCTTCTCCTCATTGGGATAACTACAATCTTGTTAGTTTTTTTATTGATTTGCTTTATGATCCAATCATTTCTACTTAGTTTCTAAGGGCAACTGCCAGGTCAGATGTGAAAAATTAAGTCAGTCTCTTTGCAAGCCAAAATCATGCATAGGATGAAGTTATGGGCTAGGATGTGAAGGAAGAATCAAGACAAGGGAAGATGCTCTATAGAGAAAATGTAAGAGATGATAGAAACAAGAAACTGAGAAGCAAGATCTGAGATCAATAAAAGGAATCTTTCTAGTTCTCCTAGGGGGTGACTTGCCCTTGTTGTACTAGTATTTCATTTGTTTTTCAATTCCCTGTATCCTTTCAATCAATCCTCTTTTCATTCGAAGTCTCAGTGAGTCTCTGTTCCTTGAAACCAAATAATCCCTTAAAACCAAAAAGATCCCTGTTCATGAAACCTTTTAGTGTAACTCCAGTCTAGGTGAATATATCAGTAAGAGCTCCAACGGCACATTCAACTTGAAGGTTTACAAAGGTGGAGGTGAGGGGGGGGGGGGGGCGGGGCGGGGATTAGTAGAGCCACACAGGATGGTACTGAAACCCAAGGTTAGTAACCACAGAGAACTTAGCACACCTACACCCAAAAGAACAAAGGGAATGACCAGTTACTGGAATCAAGAGAGAAACACCTTGAGAGGAGCAGTGACTTAGGTCAAGAAACATACCTAGCCTGAGGTGACTTCACAGGGAGAGAGTCATGGGACATAAGCCCTGGCCTCACTTCCCTGCCCCGTGTACTTCTGTGGCTCCCATTGGCTGCGCCCACAGGAAGCCAGAGTGCAAGAAAACCTCTAGGCTCAGTGTCCCAGGGTAGAGGAGTCTACTTTGTTTGCATTTACCTGGATACATGTCTGGCTATAGCTTCCTAAGAAAATGGATAAATCTCCTGCATTCACAGCTGAAGGGGAGAATGCATTTTCCCCCCTGAAATGTGAGGTGCAGAGCCTACCTAGTCAAAAGCAAATACCCCAGACTGCCAACAGCATCTACCTGGCCCAGAAAGGCAGGTCGGCCTGCCGGGGAGGAGAAGCCGTACTGAGAGAGGAAGCAGTGGGCAATAATAAGAAGTGGCAGCCGAGTGTGAAATCCTGCCACTGGCCAGCGGCAACTGGCAATAAGGCCGAAAATAGCTCAGGCAGAACCCCCGCTTCAGGACAGGGATAGAAACAGTGCTTTTACCCAGAGGCTTCCTTTTGAGCCCTGGTAGAGAACTTGTGGAAATGGTATTGTTATGTTGTTTTTATTCCCAGCATCCATTCCCAAAGGAACCCTGAGCCACAATGCCCTTCAGTGTCTCTGTGGGAAGCCAGGCTATTCTGGGAGGGCCGAGAAAGCTACGTGAAGGGACACAGGCAAGTGACAGTTTACAGAGGCTGGGATCCAGGACAAATCTGCATGTGAAACATGAGGAGAAAACGCTGTCTCACTCTCAAAGCTACATTTATGTGTGTGTGTGTTTGCGTGTTTTGTTGTGTGTGGTTTTTTTTTTGGGGGGTAGGGAATAAAAGTATCTATTTTTTCATTTTATTACCAGGTCTTTGTAGAATAGATGATCATGTTATCAGTTCTCATATTGATTCTAAGAAACCCAGATCAGCTGCCTAATAAATAAGTGTCCTAAGGAATAAATGTGTTTTCTTCCCCATCTCTACCAGCCTCTCACAACTGCTGCCTGGAAATTATGAAAAATGTCATTAAATATTGATATTTGTGCTATTTTCTTCACAAAAGAAGTATTACAAGCCTCAAATATGATTACTGATTCCAGAGCATGAATTCTGAATCAATATAATTCAATAGACTAGTACTGAGTTTCTTCTATGTGCTGGACACTCAGAATACTAAGATGAGTTTTAAATGGCCTGGTCTTCAAGGAAAGGGACACATAAACAAAGAATTATAGTATAGCACAATATGTAAAATGAGATTTATATTTTATAGAAAGTAAGCTCACTGCATATACGAGAAGGAATGATCAAAACTTTTGTGGGCATACAAAGGCTTTCTAGAGTAAACGGCTTTTGAACTTGGCTTTAAAAGATGAATAGGAGTTAGGAGGTGGTGGCTAAGTGTGGAAGGGCATTCCAAGCAAAGGGAAGAGTGTGTGCAAAGGCAAAGAGGCCTAGACGAGCAAGTTGTGTCCCAGGATGTGGAAGCGAGTTGGCACTCTGAAGCATAACACACTCGGGGGCGAAGTCTGAAGAAGGAGGTGGACACCAGGCGATGCCAGGCAGTCAGCAAAGCGTGATCAGCAGAGGTGCGTTCCAGGTAACCTACTGGCCTGCAGTAGTTTGAAAATCGTTTCTTTTTTGCTTTTGTTTTCATAATTAAATTAGAGCGTCTATCCCCATAAAAGTTTCATCTCACTCAGTTCCATTCTGATAGGAATTCTTGAATGAGAGGTGTTAACGAAAAAAAACATTGAAACCTGTAAAGAATTTTAGTGAGTTTATTTGAGCCAAACTGTCGACATATGCCGGGAAGCAGAACCTCAATGAATTGAGATAATGCTCCGGAGAATGCAGGGTTACATCTATATTTATACATTGAAATCAAAGGAAAGGGACGTAGGTGAGTTACATGAAATCCATTGGTGACAGATTAGGGAGGTGGGACAAAGCAAAGCGGGGAAACCTCTGGGATAGGGTGAAAAGCGAAATGATGGACATGGGCTTCTCTTACAGAGATGGATACAGGATACTTTAGTAATTAACAGTTGACAATTAACTTGATAACAATAACAATGAGGGAATGTCCTGGTGCCCCATTTGTTGTGCCCTGAGGGGTCCGGGGTAAAAAGGAAGTTACAAGTTACCCAGACATCTCACAGATATGTTATCTTAGAGGCAAAAAGGCAAATGGGCTCAGTAAAGAAGATCTAAGTTGATCTTTGTCAGGGAAGATATCGGACTAGGACATGACTACCCACTATAACCTGTTTGTAGTTAAATATTTAATTTTCAAACCATCCTTTGTGGTTATTCCAGGTCTCTGAGTTTGCAAGACTGCCATGCAGGCCTCCCCTGAGCTTGTCAGGTTAGCATGTGGCTCCTTTCGTCCACAGAGGGTAAGTGGCATTAACTCCATTGAGCATCACCTGTGTACCCCTAGGGAGTGTGTCACTCAAGTGAACACTGGATAGGAAGTGCTGCTACAGGCTGCAAAGAGACATCAAAGGGTTGAAGCAGGAGTGTGAGACAGTTACATTTGCATTTAACAAGATCCCCCTGACAGCTTTGTGAAGAGGTGTTTGTGTTGGATGGTGGGAGGCATAATGCATTAGTTTCCTAGGGCTGCTGTAACAAATACCACCAACTGGGTGGCTTCAAACAACAGAAATTTATTTTGTCCAAGTTCTGGAAGCCGGAAGTCCAAAAGCAAAGTGTCAGGAGGAAGCATTCCTTACTCTTCTAGCCTCCTGCGGCTGTCACCGTCCCTGTCTCCCTTGGCTTGTGGCCAAAGCACTTCAGAGTCTGCCTCGGGTTTCAGTCAACTTCTCTTCTGTGTGTTTTCCTCTTTTGTCTCCTGTAAGGACACTTGTCATTACATTTAGAGCCCACCTGGGGAATCCAGGATGATCTGATCTCAAAATTCATAACTCAATTATGTCTGCAAGGTCTTTTTCCAAATAAGGTAGCATTCATATGTTCCAGGGATTTGGGTGTGGACATATCTTTTGGGGAGCCATCATTCAGCCCACTACACAAAAGAATCTTGTTTCTCAACCTGTGACAAGCAGACCAGCTGCACCAGGACTTCCTGGAATGTATTTTATCATTAAAATAAAATTACATGTTCTGTAAATATAATTGCAAGGGAATATAATTGCACTGTCATTTGTACATTGCTGGACCAGAGATGTGAACCCAGTTGGGGGTGTCAGCAGCCATGGGGATGAACTTGTGTTATGGGTGTGGAAACTAGACTTAAAATGGTAAAGACCCAGTGGTGACTTAAAGTGGAGGTGAGGGGAATGAAGATGGGAATTCAGGGAGAAAATGTAGAACCCCAGGAATCCCTACCTTGGGTTTTTGTCCTTACATGTGATTCAGAATTTCCCTTTTTGCTATCCTTAACAAATGAACATGCAGTTTCTGTTTAAGCAATTCACTTTGCAGTATGTGATTTCATTTTGTCTGTTTCCTTTACTAGCTTATAAATTAAAGGAAGGAAGAGGTCATGTTTCTTGGGTTCACTCTTGTTTCCCCAGCACCTAATAGAGTGCCTGGTATATCGAAAGTGTTCAATATGTATTTTTGAATGAGTAGATGAATGAATGAGCAACTCCAGGGACAAGAAGATGGGGCAACTAATTAAGAATTAGGATGGTCGAGAGTTATCAATAGTTATTACAGTGGTTACTCTTCCAATTGGGGCAGCTGTAACTCTAAATTCTTCTTTATACAGTCACTTCTTTTGTTCCCTAGATTGAATCTAAAAGTCTTCTTCTACATGAAAATTTCTTTCAAATACTTTGAAGAGAACTACTATGTCCACTGAGTCTTCTCCTCCCTGGCTGAATATCTTCATTCCTTTAACCACATGACCCGTTTTAGAAACCACAGTTCTAGGTGCTCTCCTCTCATTCACTCAAGTATTTCTGAGTGTCCACTGAGTGCTCTGCACTGGGACTGTGATTCAGTGGGGAACACAACAATCATGCTCTCACCCTAGCTTGTCAGCATCTCTCTTAAGTTATTAAAGACTAGAGGCCCAGTGCATGAATTCGTGCATTGGGTGGGGTCAGGCTGCCCGCCCCAATCAGAGCTGATAGGGCCGGGCCAGCCAGGGGAAGGGGCCATGGACAGTTGGCCAGCCAGCCCCGCCCCCTGGTCAAACTCCAGGGCAAGGGGACAATTTGCATATTAGCCTTTTATTATATTGGATAACAATCCCCAGAACTAAGAGGAGCAGATGCACCTTCCATTGTATTGGATATAATCTTTTCACAGTATCTAAGTAAGAGTTTATTATTGCCTTTCACTCACTTGTTGGTGGTTCTGGACACAATGTTTGTACAACCATGGGCCATAAATTAATTAAGTGTGACTTTTCTTTTTGGTACCAGAATGTCTTAGTCTGCTTGGGTTACTATAACAAAATACCATAGACTGGGTGACTTAAACAGAAATTTATTTCTCATCCCTTTGGAGGAAGTTTGAGATCAGGGTGCCAGCATGGCTGGCTTCTGGTGAGGGCCTACTTCTTGCTTTACAGATGGCCGCATTCTTGCTGTATCCTCACATGGCAGAGACAGAGATCTTCTCTCCCCTGTCTATTCTTATAATGGCACTAATCCCCTTCATGAGGGCTACACCCTCATGACCTAATTACCTCCCAAAGGCCCCACCTCCAAATATCATCATATGGGAGATTAGGACTTCGATATATGAATTTGAGGGAACCCAAACATTCAGTCCATAGCATTGAGCATACATTGAATTTGAAGTCTATTCAGCCCAATCACCAACAGCCTTCCATCTCTTACATAGAGAATATGTGTAATCACAATAGTGCAATGAGCAGAAATGGACCTCAGCCATCCAGAGAGGCTGGGCATCCTTTCAGACATCTGTGAGAAACAGATGCTCTGTCAAGCCAGGGAGAGAAACCACTTTCTTGGGGACTTGGGTTATATCTTGTGTTCAGTGAAGCACATCAGAATCCTTTACATAGTGGAGCCTGTTTAGCTATTTTTTCTTATTCTTCTATCATTTTATGTGTTTGTTCCTATTTTTATAATGATGAAATAATCCTGCAATAAACCAAAAAAGGAATTCAACCAAGCCAATGGGAATTTCCTTTCATTGCAAATGTATGTTTAACTGATTTGTTGACTAATAGAAGTTCCCAAGCTTCAGAAATGATATTCTCCTTTAAGGGGACACAGATGTTTAACTTAAAACTTCATATTTATGACATTTCAATATTGGTATTCTCATTTTTTTTACTAATGAAATTGTAAGAAAACAAAATCTGCTTGTCCTACAGCAATTTGGCTGCAGTTCAAAAATGTTTTCATTAAAATAAAATGATATGTTCTGCAAATATAATTGCAAGAGAATGAAATACACTTACCAAATAGTTGTCTGTGATACAGAAGAAGAAATGCATTATAGGAAAACAGTGCCAAGAAAGGGACAGTAGAAAGAGGTTCTAAGGAACGTTTAGCCACCTCTGTGAGAGTCATTTTGGGGTCCATTTTGTGTTTTTTAAGTGAAAATTTAAAACCTCATGCCCGATTTTATGGTATGAAATGGCACATTTCTGTGACTCTCGTTGCCCTTAGAGAAGTTGATGTGAATAGATTAAAGGTTGTTTGCAGTTACAAGTCACTAAGTTTTTCAACTATAGCCAATAGACTTGTTAGAGTTACAGCCAATAGCCAATGGTTAGAAAGCAGGCAAGAGAGATTTAGTGGAAGATGGCTGTGGTCATATGGGGTGTACACAGGTAAAACTGGTCAAAACTTTTTGGCCATTTAAATTCACCTAAGTCTTCAACTTCACATAAAAACATTTAGTCAATCAAATCACTTGGCTCTATAACTGTTTCAATTCCCCAAACACTATTGGATTATCTGTTCCCTAGTGTGAAGTCCAATGCCAGGTACATAGTAAGTGTTGAATATTTGTAGAATGATGAGGTAAGTGAATTAATGAACAAAAATTCCACACCTTCTGCTTTCCTGATAAAAATATATAGGTCAGTAAATACTTCTGAATTCTGATACCAATATTCAAGGTGCAAACATTTGATGCCCCCCAATGGAGAGCTATCCTTCACATTATCATTGTAAACAGAACACTGGATGATCTGATCAGAATTCTTCTCTGATAAAGAACTAGGATGTAATTAGCATTTAGCTGAAAAAATAATATCTTTATAAATACATCTGCATAATTAAATTTTTCTGTTGTGTCTAGAATTTTTATCTATAAATGGTTTCCAAACTAGATTGTGTCTCTGATTAATTGGATAATTTAAGCATTTTTAACTGATATAAACTATTGCAAGTGATTTGGAAACCCAGTGATCCTTTTTGATAGTTCCAGTCACGTGCTACACATACATCTAGTCCAAGCCACACAGATTGCAACAAAGATATGCTTGTGCATGCATGTGTGTATACATGTATATGCATATATGTGTGCATGTGTGTTTATGTGTGAAAGCATTTGTGAATTTTTTGTTTGCTTATTTTGATTACATAATATTAATCTCTGCATTTCAGTCCTTGAGAATTTTTGCACATTCACCTTTTACATAAGCAACTAAATAATCATAGGAAGTCAACTTGACCATATAGGGGAAACGCTAGTGTATCTTGAAATAACATACTTATTAAATTTTTCTTAGTAACTGCCAGCATACTCAGTCACAACCTTTGTACTATGCACTTGAAAATACAGAAGCAGCCTTGGCCCAGTGGCTCAATTGGTTGGAGCATCATCCCATATACTATATGGTTTCAAGGTCAATTCCTGGTCAGGGCATATAAATTGGTTATGGATTCGATCCCCAGTCGGGGCGAGTACAGAAGGCAGTGGATCAATGTTTCTCTCTCACATTGATGTTTCTATGTCTCTCTCCCTCCCTCCCTCTCTCTCCCTCTCTCTTTATCTTTCTTCCTCTCTCTAAAAATCATTAAAAACATACCCTTTGGTGAGATTTAAAAAATACAGGAGCAAAGAAATGACATCACAGGAACAAAAACTCTGCAGGTAAAAACTAGCATAAAACAGATAAGCATTCTCTGGTTGGAATACAGAGCTCTCAAACCTCTTAAAATAATTAAACCTTACTCTGAAAACACTACATACCAGATGTGAACTGTCCAAACTTGTTTCTAAACAGATCCATTTGTGTCCATAGAGTTTAATGCACAATTCATGTTCATACAGTTTAATTCATGGATCATTAAACTACTTCAGTGCTTAGCCCATTCATTGATCTGAGTGACTATACCTTAAAATGAAGTCTATTGTTCTTTCCCTTCCATTTAAAGATGAGAAAAGACTATTTCTACCAATGACTTTGATTCTACTATCTAACTAAAAACAGGCCCGTTGCCTACCATACCTATACACAAAAATTACCATAGGCTTTCCTAAATTGAATAGTTACATCAATTGCTTTGGTGTCATTGAGGTCTACATATTGGCAAGGTAGCAAGAAAATAACATTGCGCGTTATCACCCAGCCCATCTGGCTCAGTGTTTGAGAGTGGACCAATGAGCCAAGAGGTCACCAGTTCCATTCCCTGTCAGGGCACATGCCCAGGTTGCAGGCTCAATCCCCAGTAGGGGGTATGTAGGAGGCAGATGTTTCTCTCTCTACAATGTTTCCATCTCTCTATCCCACTCCCTTCCTCTATCTCTAAAGATCAATAAAAATAAATAAATAAAAAGTATGTAAAGTTGGGTGTTATCTCCTCTCTAGTGGAAGAAGCACAGGAATAAGAGAGAGCAGATTTGCATTCTAATCTCGGCTGAGCCTACAAACAGCAGTGTGGCTTTGTGAAAGAAGGGCACTGCTCTAAGCACATTAAATCCTCACAACACACTGAGCAAGGTTTAGATAGGTGCTATTAGTATCCCGCTCCCCCCCCCCCCCCCCCGTTGTGTTTTTTGGGGTTTTTTTTTGGTTGTTATTAATCCTCACCTAGGGATATTTTTTCATTGATTTTTTTAGAGAGCGTCGAAGAGAGGGGGAGAGACAGAGAGAAACATCAATGTGAGAGGGACACATCAATTAGTTGCCTCCCTCATATGCCTCTACTGGGGCCAGCCAGGGACTGAACCTGCAACTGACGGACATGCCCTTGACTGGAATCGAACTGAACCTGTGACTCTTTAGTCCATGGGCTGACGCTCAATCCACTGAGCCAAACCAGCTAGACTAGGGCTGCAGCCCCTTTTACAGGTGAAAGGACTTAGATACTTCACCAGGGTCAGGGCATAGTTTGAGGGCAGAGTCAGGGTTCTCCCTTGAACAGATCGACTACTAGACTGCTGCTGTGATTGTGTATGTTAAAGGACTTTAAGAAGTATAACGAATGGTTATTCTGACACAGGAAGGAAGCTCAGTAACAATATTCATGTGCTGAAAATTGGAATGGGGGTAGAAGAATGAGATAACTAAAGGTGATGGCTGTCGATGGTTATAAGGGTGATTTTGAGTAGTGGCAAAAGTTAGTTACATGGGTAGCTATTTAAACATAGTCTTAGCATGTAATTCAGTGATTGCACTCCTAGGTATTACCCAACTGATCTAAGAATTTATGTCCACACAAAAACCTGCACATGAATGTTCATAGCAGCTTTTTTTTTAATAATCACCAAAAATTGGAAACAATCAAAATGTCCTTCAATAGGTGAATGAATAAACTTTGGCACATCCACACATCTCGTGGGATATTATTCAGAGGTAAAAATAAATAATCTATCAAGGCACAAGAAGGCATGGCTGGATCTTAAATGCATAGTGCTAAATGAAAGAAGCCAGTCTGAAAAAGCTATATACTGTTGGTTTCAATTATATGACATTTTGGAGAGACAGTAAAAAGATCAGTAATTTCCAGGGGTGGAAGAGTTAAATAGATTAAGCACAGGCAATTTCTCCGGGTGGTGAAACTATTGTGTATGATACTGTAATTATGGATACGTGACACTATGCATGTGTCAAAACCCACAGAACTTTACAGCACAAAGAGTGAACTTTAATGTATGCAAACTTGAGATTGAGGGATTCCAGAATAGAATGCAGGAAGTAACAGATACAATCTAACTTTTTAAAAAATATATAAACAACTTCACTGGAGGAGGTAGGCGGAAAAGGTGCTGATCTAAGTGATTTTGGAAATAGGTGGAATCTATATGGCTAAAGGCAAAAGAAAATGTCCATCAAACTGTATTATGGTTGAGTAAAGTTGTTTCCCATGGAACTGAGTGTTGAATGCAAACTATAATCAAAAAATAAAATAGTAATAAATAATTTTTTTTAAAATGTCAAAGAGAGAATGGAGACATTGGAAGCAGTGAACAAATACCATATGATATCACTTATATGCAGAATCTAAAGAACAAAGTAAACGAACAAAGTCAAAACAGACTTATAGATACAGAGAACAAACTGACGAAGGCCAGAGTGAAGCGGGTATTGGGGAACAGGGTGAAATAAGGCGACGGGATTAAGAAGTACTAAATGGTAGGTATAAAATAGCCATGAGGATGTAAGGTAAAGCATAGAGAATATAGTTAACAATATTGTATTAACTAGCATTCCTGTTGCAGGAAAAATCCTGCAATAGGGTTTCCTGCTGCACTCTACCCCACCCTGCCTGCTCTCCTCCCTTGTCCCCCGCCCCGCGATCTCCGCCAGCCCCCCTGCTTTTCTAACTTCTCCGCCAGCCCACTCTCCTTCCTTCTTCCCTGGCCCCGCCTCCGCTCCTCCCTTCTCCCCTGGCCCCGCCTCCACTCCTCCCTTCTCCCCCGGCCCGCCTTCTTTGCCAGCCCACCTGCTTTTCTAACTTCTCCGCCAGCCCGCTCTCCTTCCTTCTCCCCTGGCCCCGCCTCCGCTCCTACCTTCTCCCCTGGCCCCGCCTCCGCTCCTCCCTTCTCCTCCCCCCAGCTTGCTTGCTTCTCTGCAGCTTTGCTCCCTTCTGCAGCTCTTGGCTTCTTTCTACGCTGTCATGATATGCAAATTAGCCGCCATCTTTGTTTGGATAATTTGCATATCCGTCCTGATTGTTTGGTGGGCGTGGCTTGGCTGGTGGGCGTGGCTTGGGCGTAGCGAAGGTGCGGTCAATTTGCATATTTGTCTATTATTAGATTAGATACTCTATGGTGCCAGGTGGGCACTTGAATTATCAGAGGGAATACTTTGTAACCTATATGAATGTCTATCTCTGTGCTGTACACCTGAAACTAATACAAACTAGTGTTAAATCCATTCTCTCTTGAATCCACGCCAGAAAGGCATTTGCCCTAAACTCCACATAGCTGCTGTTATGAAGATCAATGATAACTTGTATATGGCTAAATCTAATCATCAACTTATTTTAGTTAGCAGCAGCATTCTATACAGATAGATGGTCACTCTCATCATGGCTTGTGTTGCTCAGTGGTTAGAGTGTCAACCTAACTACCAAAGGGTCACAAGTTTGATTCCCAGTCAAAGGCATGTACCTAGGTTGCAGGTTTGATCCTGGGCCCCTGTACGGATGCGTGCAAGAGGCAACCAATCAATGTGTCTCTCACATCAATGTTTCTCTTCCTCTCTCTCCCTCACTCCCTGTTTTCCACTCTCTCTAAAAATTCAATGGAAAAATATCCTCAGGTGAGGATTAACAAAACCCAAAACAAAAAAGAAACATTCATTCTCTCCACACTCACTTATTCTCACTCTCTCTAGGTGAACTCATTAAGCCTTGTGGCTTTAAATACCGTGTATATCCCTATGACTTCCAAATGTTTTTCTTTAACCCAAATCTCTCCTTGGCACATCAGACTTGTACATCCCACTGCTCACTCAACATCTCTACTTGGATGTCTAATAGACATTTCAAACAATATCTCCCAAACTGAACTACTAATATCCTCCAAACCTATTCCTCCCTCCCACATTCTTCTCCTTTTCATTAAGCTTCTCAGATCTACTCCATCTTCCAGTCACACAGCCCAAAACATTGGCATGATCCTAGACTCCTCTCCTTATCTTACACCCTGCTGCACCTAATCCATTAACCAGAACTGCTGGCTCTACTTTCAAAATACAGCCAGGCTTTGCCCACTTCCCACCACCTCTACTGCTGCCTCAAACCACCGCTCTCTTACCTCATTCTCTCTCAATAACCTCCTACATGCCTCTTCTGTCCCTCACTTTCTCACCCTTTAGCTCTGTCCTTACTACCCTATAGTGTATTTCCTACATAGAGTGATCCTGTTAAATAATAATTCAGACCAGATGTTTTGTCTGCTCAAACCATCCTCGTGGTTTCCATAACACTGAGACTAAAAGGTAGATTCCAAACTATAATCTTTAAAACTCCATATGATCTGACCTCACATTATCTCTCAGATCTCATCTTGCTCGACACTCCCCTGGTGCACTGTGCTGCAACCACATTGGACTTTTTGTGGTTCCTCGGACACTCAGGGTCTCCCCTGACTCCAGGCATTTGCACTTGCCGTTCCCTCTCTCTAGAATGCTTTCCCTCATGCACAAGATTTGCACTCTCATTCCCTTCAGATCTTTACTCCAGTGTCATCTTTTTAAAAGAGGACTTCGGTGGCCACCCTATTTAAATTTCCTACAAACCTCTTCTTATGCCTTTTCTCTGGATTATTCTTTTCCTTGACATTTATCACTGTCGCGTGTTTGTTTGTTCATTTGTTGTTTGATTGCTTGATTGCTTGTCTTTCTTCCCCACTAAATTGCAAGCTCTGTGAAGATGGGGATTTTTAGCCATTTTGCCCCTTTGTGCTTCAAGCCCAAAGCACAATTAGAACACAGTCAGTTCAATGTCCATTTGCCTGTGACATTTCAACTATTACCAAACCGAAATCTCTCTTCTGGTATAACGTTCCCTGAGAGACTTTGCTCCCACAGGAGAGATTCATTTTATTTTTACGATTCAACCACATTTACCACTAGTTTGTCCAGGACTATTTGTACCTGTTTCACAAGCTTGAGGAATTTGCTCCTGGGTTGTGAACATGGGAAGCTGAGCCAGAGTGCATTTAATGTTATCCCACGCGTGTCTGCTTGCTCACGGGATCTGCCTGCTTGTTCACTGCACGGCTCCAGACCCGGCTCCTCAGTATGTCTTGTGACTGCAGCCTGACATGTCAAAGCCATGCGTATGCCATCTGTTCAGGTTACATAACTTGAGATCTGGAACAATTTTCAATGTAGGATTTGCTGCCCAAATAGAATCATTTTCAGAAAGGCGATTAAGGTTTCTTTCCTGGGAAAAGGAGAAACGACCAAAAAAGCTTTTATTTCACTGAGTATAAATAAACCTCGCTCCAATATACATAAATGAAGAAGACAAATTTGCTTCACTGGAATTTTCCTGCATTAAAAATAAACATGAGGCTATAGTTCAATTTCATAAGTGCAAAACAAATTCTTAATTGGGGAGAATGGAATTACTAATTTAACAGATCTTAACTTTGAAGCATTAGCCTGCCTTGTAATGTTCCACATAGAATTGGCCTGGGGTGGGTGAGTCTGAAGACTTGACAAGCTTATTGGCATCAGAGGGCAGCCTTTCTTCCTGGGAGAGAAAGATAACTAATCACCACCAGTGCCACGGAAGCCCGGATTTGTTTTTCTAACATCACCTCATGTGACCCACGGTCACCTTTTATGACCAAAGAAACCCATTATGAAATGGCTGCCTGGAGTTAAGGATTTAAATTGCAGCTCTGTGGAATAGATTGTCACTCAATTTATTCACCTAAATGAAGCTTGGTTTTGTGCTGGCTCCCTAGTTGAATGCTCTGTGGACTTAACGTTTAACATCCTTCCTTTTTCCATATGGAAATAGCACTATTGTTTTTTTCTGATTGCAAAACCAGAAATTGTGTCATCTCTGATTGATTTTTACTGGGAATTCAATCAGTCAATGAATAAAAGTATAACTAAGGAACCGAAAGTCGCTATAACTTGCATTATCTGGAGATTAAATGCCGAAGAGATTTTGCACACTCTGGTACTCTTTGCATTTGCATATTTCTTTTTTATAAAATTAATCCTACTGTACATGACATACAATATTATTTAGCTAACAAGAGGAGAATAAATTACTTTTTTCCCCGGTTGGTGTATATTAAAGAGAACCCAGCCATTCAGGGAGGAACAGAGTCAGATAGGAAAGGAAGCAGGATAGATGGACTGCAATGGAAGTTAACTCAGACTGAATGAATGAATGAATGAATGATCGAAAGAATGGCAGGATAGATAGCTGGGTAATAAATGAGTAGTCAGTCAGGGAAGACCTCTCTGGAAACAGAGTTGAGGCCAGTTAGAGCGGGAGCTGGTAAGGATGCAGGGAGAATCCATCCAGTGGGAGGAACAGCGTGTGAAGGGGCTGAGGCCAGCGCGAGCCCTTGGCGGCATAGCAGGGAGGCCGTGGGAACTGGTGTGGGTGCTCAGGAGAGAGAGTGGCAGGAAAGTACATCGCAAAGGCAGGCTTTCCCCTTTCTGATTTTCTTGCAGTTCTTCTGATTGTCTCAAGAGAAAGGTCTCAGTTTGAAGCAGTGCATGCTTAACAGTCTTCTGATGTTCGCTCCTCTACCTTTTAACAAAAGGATGGCAGATTTGGGGATCACAGCCTTTGGAGGAGACAGTATTTAGTTAAAATATAACATCATTGTTTGGTTTTCATTTTATTTTCACAGTTATTATCTGTTATGACTAGTAATGCTGGTTTCCCATTTATAGGAGGGATAAAGTTTATTTTTAAATAAACATTTAACTTTTAAATTAAATCAACTTAAAGAATATTATGATAGGCCCTGGCTGGGTAACTCAGTTGGTTAGAGTGTCATCCTGATACGCCAAGGTTTCAGGTTCAATCTCTGGTCAGGACACAGATAAAAATCAACCAATGAATGCATCAATAAGTGGAACAACAAATTAATGTTTCTCTCTCTGATTATGTAAGTGATAAAAAAAATCACAAGTGGCAAACATTATGAAGGTGATTGGCAAGTGACTAAAGGTTGGAGATCATGGTTTTCACCCATCCCACCTGCACCTGAACTCCCTAAAAATGGATCCAAATGCAGAAAAGCGCCATTTCTGCTTCTGAGATGATTACTATTTAGTGAACGTCGGTATAAATTAATCCACATGCATTAGTCAGTGATACTCCCACCCTAAATAAAGAGCCTTCATTAATTCTCTTTGGAAGAAATATCAGGCACCATGGCTAGTACAAAGGTTAGGCAGAAGGTTCTGTTCAGAACCAAATAGGTTAGGAAAGTGATTTTCCATTTACATTATCTAGATTTTGTTTATTGTTTCCCCTAGTTGTTTCTGGATTTGTATGCTAGTTTGGTGTTAGATGTGAGACTAGTTTACAAAAGGTCTTTCATAAATGGAGTACTGCTGCTCTGTGAGATGTTTTCATTGGGCCATCCATCAGCCCTGAGAAGTGGGCAGGGGGATTCTGGCCTGTGCCGCAGGTGAGGGAACCAAGTTCCCAGGAGGTTAGCAGGCTTCACCCAGAGAGTCCGGTGGCCAGGGAAGGGCAGGGCTGGAAGCGTGGCCCCTGGTCCTTTCTGGTACCCATGGGGTCCACCTGGGTGAAGGGCTGAGAGCAGGATTGGGGCTGGGGTGGGGATCCTGAGATCCCTTCGTTATATTCAGCCCTCAGCCTGTGAAGATGAGCGAGTGAAGCCGATTTCAACCCGACCTTTATGATCCTGCATCCCTCCTGCATGCCGTCCAAATGGGATCGTGCAGCCAGGTGTACAGGAGGTTTGCACGGCCAAACCTCAAGGGGGCTCCAGGCACCCAACGCTCACTGTGGGACCTGGCACAGACCCACTGCCCAGGCCCACCCTGGAACCCCAACGGCTTTTGCAACTGTTCCCTTATTTCGGTCTCATCCCTTTGCTTTCTGGTGCTGCTCTTCCCTGGTGCTTTCTAACTGGAATATCATCCCTGATGACCATGGTGCCGCCTCCCCTGTCACGTTTTAAGATCTTTGCTACATGCATGATGTCCCCTCCAAGAAAGGGGCTGGGCTTCGGGGCCTTGGGGTGTGTTTTTATAGCACGGCCTTTTGAGAGGAAGCCGAGGGAGCCTGAGAATGTGATTGAGGATGTATTCCCACCACAGACCCTGTCTCCCCATAGGTTTCCGGTTAGGGACAGCTCAGGAGCAGGGCCCCAGGGTGATTTGGGGGTGATTTTAAAGGCCGGTGCAGGTAGATGGGAGTGGCTTTGTATTCTTGGCACTCTCTGGAAGGACAAAGTAAAATGTGAACAAAGCTATTCCAAGTATGGGTCCAGACGGATTACTTGCAAGTTGAATGGTGCAACACTATCTACATCCAAGTGTAAATATTTTGCTTATTTTTCAGTAGTCCCCCAGAAGAGGGAGTCTGGAAAATGCTGTCCTTACTTTCAAGTGAGAGAAAGCCCCACTTGCCCTAAATTTTAAATCATTTAAGAACTATTGATATAATCTTAATAATCAGAAAAAAATTAGCCATTCATTTAAACAATCAGTAGGATTTTTGAAATCCCTATGGTAAAATACATTAGGTGATAAACCCCACCACACTCCCCCACAAAAAAAGAAGCTCTGGACTAGAAATCAAGAGGCTCTAGTACAGTGATGGGCAACCTTTTGAGGTTGGTGTGTCAAACTTCGCCAAAAAAACTGAACATAACTCGGGTAGTGTGTCACTTTGAGGAAAAAACATTATTTCGCAAATGTTTCATCCTCAGGAGCAGCAAATGTTTCATCCTCGGCATGCGGCCCCCTCAGCGGCCACGTGTCATCAGAAATGGCTACGCGTGTCAGTGCTGACACGCGTGTCATAGGTTCGCCATCACTAGGTTCTAATATCAACTCTGTCAACTACCCCCGAGTCTGTTAACTTTAGAGAGTTCACTTAGTTTCTTCGGGCTCAGTTTTTTCAACCCTGAAATGAGAGGAATAGATTAAATAGATTCCCTTTAGGATAAAAAAAAAACACAATGCTTTTTATGACAACAAAAACAAATATTGCCCTCGCCAGTTTGCCTCAGTGGGTAGAGCTTTGGCCTGTGGACTGATTCCAGTCAAGGGCATATGCCTGGGTTGGGGGCCCAATCCCCAGTAGAGGGCGTGCAGGAGGCAGCCAATCAGTGATTCTCATCATTGATGTTTCTCTCTCTTCTCTCCCTCTCCCTTTCTCTCTGAAATCAATAAAACTATATTAAAAAAAAAAAAAACACACAAACATTGCCAAAGTGAATAAATTGGCCCGAAATAAATAGGATTCTGGGTTAAAAGTGAAAAGGATTTTCTTTGAATGACCAAGCAAACACATTATAGAAAACAACAAGCCCAGAAAGTCTGATTGGCGGCATGCTAAATCTCATCTGGACATTGAAAGGTGGCGGAAGGCTTCAAGCAAGCAGAAAGAAACTGCACGAGATAAGCACACCGCGTTGGGAGATAGCCATAGGTAGGCCTGCCCAACTTGTTGGACCAGAGAAGGGACAAATTTGCTCTATATTTAGTGACCTGTCTTTTCCATTCCTAAAACATGCCTAGCACCTGGGTCATTTTGACATGGATCGAATGGCAGGTCACTCCTCAACTGCAATCAACACCCAGCTGTTAGAAGGAAGTAGTGAAAGATCCCTTTCTGATCCCATGGGGGACGGCACAGCCAGGCTATTAGAACTGTTAGGAAGTAGTTTTAGGGCCACACTTAGAGCATTTCACAATAATGTGCATGTCCTTGTCTGCGTGTATAGTGTGCGGTCTGCGACCAATTTCCAAATTAAAATATGGTGTTTGCTCCCGTTAAGTTTGTCCTGGCAAATTTTTCTCTTTTCCACTCTTTTAGGTGGGACCTATCATTGGCCAAATACTCTGAACCAGATATATTCAACTGAGAGAGGAAAAACACAACCCACAAATAAAGCAAAATGGTAAAGGCCCTGAGGAGCTTTGGCAGTATTTGTGGAAGACTAACATAATGCTAGCTGGTCTGTCTGGGAATGGATTAAATTACTTTCTGAGGCTCATTTTAGATCAACAGGCCATTGAAAAGTTTAGTAATTGACACATTTAAGGGGAGAAAAGGCTGAGTTTACTTATTTTTCAATACTATGTCTTTGTGCTAGGTGAGTACTTGTGAGTATATTTTAAATTAGATTCTGTGTAACAATTTTCAGAGCTATCATTTACTTAGAAGACAACTGGGTAATATCATGAACTGCCGTGGGTGGAGGTGAACTGTCATAACTTACAGGAAGTAATTTATCTTCCTGGCGAGTTATCGGGATATGATGACTAAACTTGTTAGTCAAATTATTTCCTAGCAACAACCTCAAAGGAAATGATGTTGAATTTGAAACCAGCTAGCATTTGAAAGCCTGCATGGGTTTTAACTCAACTTCTCAAAGACCACATTTTCCAAGTGGTCAGAAAGCAACATATACATACATAGAATTTCAGATATTACCTACCACCAGGGCTAGACTCTGAGGTCTAAACATGTCACAGGACAAGCTGCTGGGCAGTTGTTTAAGGAAAATCAAGTGGGAGAGGGTAGGAAGAAAAAAAATCTCTCAGCCACAGAGGAGAGTGAATTTGTGCAGAAGACTTTCCAAAACATACATCAAGTTTTCGGGGGGTGGGGGGGACGTGAGGGGGGAAGGCAGAAATATAAATGTAGAATCCGGGGGATACCTAAAGCCCAAGGGAGCAGATATTCGAGATTTTTGAGCTGAATACAAAAATTCCAAGAAGCAAAAGGGGGCAAAATTTACCAAGTGGCAAAATCCTTCCCACATCCAAACCCACAAATGCAGATGAGTAATATCATGCACATTATAAATCTCCTACAGAAAACCAACAAACACCTCATGCTCCAGAAATGCTGGAGCAGTTGCAGATGTGTTTGTTTGTTTGCTTGTGTTTAACGAGTTTATAACATCTCTGAAACACCAAGCTGAGTCATAAAAAGTACAAATTGACCACATATGTTCGTTTTCTTGAATACTCTATCAGAATCAGCCCATTTTCAGACTTTTGAAGTGAGTGAAGAGACTATGCATCATTCAAACACAAAATGTCCTTCCACCCTGTGCTGTAGCAATTAAATAATACAACATGTTTTCTTAAAAACATGCAAATATAAAAACAAAAAGTAAACAAGATGCAGTATCCACCGACACGGTGTTAAAGTATTTCATCAGCAGCCTCTGTGTTAGACTGGAACGAAGCAACAGCTTACGTGTGTGTGTGTGTGTGTGTGTGTGTGTGTGTGTGTGTGTGTGTTGTATTTCATTTTCATTTTCCCCCAGAAGAACTCAGAAGTACGTTTTTCACAGTAATTAAATTGGCATTGCACCCACTAAACAAACAGGATGTGTGAACAGTGCATAAAAGATTTCAGAATGACAAGGCAAGCAAATCACACATGTGGTGCTTACACTTTCAGAGGGAAAATGCTAGGTAAGTACTAAATTACGTAGTTACTATCCAAAATTGATGAGGTAGTAAGTGTAGTTGACGAAGGTGGGGTGTGGAGCTTTTTTTTCACTTAAAATACTTTGGACTCATTTGTCCTTCATGGAACAGAGAAAAGCCACAAATACGAACAGAATAAAAGTCCTTTCCAAATGGAAGATACAAATCAGAATTTTTGTCTGAGGAGGTGTGCCTCAGCCCCCCTGTGCAGCTGGTTGGCACACACTCGGTTAGACACAAGGTAACATAATACAGAGATATTGTGACGAGGGTCCACAGTGGTCTATGCCACCCTCAGCCTGCACTACTCCTCAGATTGTGGCTCAGGAACACGGCTGATTTGAAGAAGCGGTTCAGCTAACTCAGTCTGATTTGGTATCCCTGTTCTCCAAGGTCATGTGATTGGCCATGCTTTGTGTACTCCTGGGGTGGGATGACATAAGTGACTAACCTTGCTGGGTCATGCTAAACTTGTTGGGCATGTAGCATTAGTGCTTTAATTAAAGTGTCCTTAGGAGCTTTTGGAAGCAACGACCTCACCCTCTTTCTTTTTGGCTCAGTGTATGTCAGTGACACAGGTCAGAGTTCTACTCTGAATGTAGTTAATCTGAGCCAATCTTGAGTAGATTTACTTTTCTAATAGAAGAAGAGAAATCTGACAAAGGATTAGGCACTTTCCTAATTTTTCTGTCCATGTAAAAGATCACATTGGGAGAGAGCAAAGGGCAAGGTTATTTTGTGAACAGATTTCCCCATCCCAGCCCCTAGGTGTGAGAAAGTAGCAAAACTTTCTGGGTTTGATAAGATTTTGCCAATGCCAGGGTATAATAAGGTCCAATCTTTAAAAAGACATCGCACTTGTACTGACTTTTAGAGTTTGCAAAAACACTTCCACCTAAATAATTTCATGAGTGTATCTCACAGCTTCCTATGAGATGTCAGAATTGTTCTCTTTACATAAGTTAACTATTTTAAAACTTTGAATGCCCTGGAACATGTGTATAAGCGATGTTCATTGTATAAGTGCTTGTCTTTGTTCCTTATGAGAGTATACAGTATAGGAAGTTTGGTAATAGAGGCCTTTTGCCAGCCCCCACATGTACACACCCAAAATATACAGAAGAATGGTTTTCAAGAGAAAGTGGCTGCTCACACCTAATTTTAATTTCTCTAAAACAGGAAGCACTATACCACAGTAGGGGGAAGGGGAAGCTAACTCCTTCTTCTTTTGTTTTCTCTGGTGCTGTGATGCTAAGCAATGATGCAAAAATATGTTCACCTCAATCAAACACCATAAGAGAAAATATAATTAACAGTATCCGAGACAAGAGTTTAAAAAGCTATGTTTTTGAATGACAACACTCAACATATGATATGCATATATGTGTGGGTGTGTGAATTAAGTGAAGTAGAATGAGATTTCCTAGTTATTATTTTTCTTTTGTTTCAGAGTTTTAAAATATTTACTCTGTATCTACACTGATAACCAAAAAGTTCCCCTCAGATTTGGTGTAATTTGTCCCCTATATTATTCATTCAATGATATATCAGCACTTGAATGTCCAAAACTGTTTTATTTGGCAATCATCACAAATCCTCTTTTTTTTTTAGCAGACTTAATAATAATTTGATTCTATTTGTGTTCAGGAGTTTCAGTTTTATATCCCACATATGAGTGAAATCATATAGTTCTTAGCTTTTCTGACTGACTTATTTCACTTAGCATAATGTTCTCAAGGTCCATGCAAATGGCACTATTTCATCCTTTCTTATGGCTGAGTAGTATCCCGTTGAGAATATGTACCACGTCTTCTTTATCCAGTCCTCTATCACAGGACACTTTGGTTGTTTCCATGTCCCAGGCCCTATTTCAACATGGGGTGGGGAACAGGAGTGCTATGGGTGGAGGTGGAGTATCCTTTTCCCCTCTGAGTGCTGGGAGTGGAGTCCTTATGATATCTTGAGAGAAAGAATTTTCTGAGACTCGCCTGGGAGGATGAGTGATTTTTATTTGCATGGAATTACATCCCTGGGTTTCCCAAGTCCCATTTCCCTTAATCCAGTCCTGGATGAAGTACAGTTCAGGCTTCAGTAGAGCTAGAAGCAAAGCCAGTGTCCAGAGTTTCCGTTCCATGTCTCAGCTGGGTCCAGTTCAGCATCAGGCTAGCATCAGCATTAATCCATTGTGTGTGGGATCCATATGGCCGTCGTGGGCCATGTGGATGAATGCAGGAGAGCCAAGAGAGTGCACGCCCTGTAACAAGAGTCCCCAGGGCCACCAAGAGGAACCAAGAGAGACCAAGAAAGGGAACTTCTTTTTTAGGGGAGTAAATATCTCAAATCTTCCCACACCGATTCTGAACAATGACCTCTATTCCCAGGTATGACTGACAGCAAGCACCTTTGCTGGTCCCCTGAACTCTACTGGGCATGCCTATAATATTTGGCCTTCCCTTTGCTCCTTTCCTACTATTAATAACTTGGTTAACTACCACAGTATCAGGGGGATTCCCCCATACCAACAAACAATGCTCAGACACCTGCAGTGTATCTGAGAATTTAACTCAATTCTGACACTGTCTACGCAGAGATAGCATCCAAATCCACAGGTGAAGGGTTCAGTCCTACAAAACTGACACCACCCCCCCCCCCCCCCCCCCACCGCCACACACCAGATGCCAGGCACAAGCCCAGGCTACCTGTGCTTCTGACTGACTGGCCACATTTTTGGAGGTTGCAACCATTCCTTCCAACTCCAAATGCCAATTGCAAGTCCACGTTGTCACCTGCACTTCTGACCAAGCAAAGCCTCCCACAACCCCCCTCAATTGGTTTTGATTAATTTGCTGGAATGGCTCACAGAACTCAGAGTAACATGTTACTTATTAGATCACTGGCTTATTGAAAAAGGATATAACTCAGGAACAGCCAGATGGAAGAACACACAAGGCAAGAGATGGAGAAAGGCTGTAAAACTTTCATGCCACTTCCAGGAACATCCCTCTCTCCACATCTCCACGTGTTCACCAACCTGGAAGCTCTCCAAACCCTGTCCTTTTATGGAGATTGCATTACATAGGCATGATTGCTTAAATCACTTGCCATTGGCGATTTATTCAATCTCCAGCCCCTCTGCCCTTTCCAGAAATCAAAGAGCAGGCCTGAACATTCCAACCCTCTATTCCAAGGTTGGTTCCCTTGGCAAACAATTCCCACTCTTAGGTGCCTTCCAAGTCACTTCATTAACATAGCAAAAGACACTTAAAAAAAAAACAACAACAACAACCTCTCAACACTTAGGAAATTCCAAGAGTTCTGGGAGCTATGAGCTAGGAATTATGGACAAAGACCAAATATATATATAAAATCTGAGTGACCAAATATAATTTATCAATCATAATATCACAATGTAGGTAGCAAGAAAAAAATATTTCTGATGGGTTCTCAACCACCAGGAGACAGAGGACACACTGAAGCTGAAGCTGTCACTGGCCTCGTTCCTCCCCCCCCGCCCCCCCCCCCCCCGCAAACGACAAATCTAGAAGCATGCAAGTATGCACAGCCCCTAGAGCCTAGCATGGACCCGCCCACTGGGGACAGAAGCTAAGATCCATAGCTCTCTGGGACTGACCTGAATTTTTTGGGCCAAAGTCAACACCTACATTTTGTAATGCCCTGTTTGTAACATCCGGTTTACTCAGCTACAACTCAGAGTTGGTAATGTGGAACCTGGCTAAGGTTACTCCTGCAGATCATTTCCAGGGAAATTGATTATGTTCCGAAGATTAAAGGATTCAGGGGAATGTTTAACCCACTTAAACAACTTGCTATCTTCAGTGTACACATAACTGCAATGATTTCTAATTATTCTTATCTGTTCAGTAGATGATTTAACACCTGCTCATTTATTTGTATCATGGCAATCCTGAGGGCAGTCAAACTGCATATGCTAACAAATATTCAGTGATTCCTATTTCTTTTTTTTTAAATATATTTTTTATTGATTTCAGAGGAAGGGAGAGGGAGAGATAGAAACATCAATGATACGAGAGAACCATTGATTAGCTGCCTCCTGCACTCCCCACACAGGGGAGCCCGAAACCTAGGCACATGCCCTGTTCGGAAATCCAACCTAGACCTCCTGGTTCATAGGTCAATACTCAACCATTGAGCCATGCTGGCCAGGCCGATTCCAATTCCTTAATTCAGATTATTATAAAAATGTTATTATAAAAATGCGTTAATTATAAAAATGTATCCACCAATTAATATCACCTAAAAATAATGCATAGGATTTGTGCCTTCTCTTCTTCATTCAATAAACAAACATTATTGAATCCCTATTCTGTGTCAGGTGTTGAGTTGGCCCTGGGAACATGGACAGAGATAAGATAGTCTTTCTGCATTTAAGGATCTTTCAGGCTGGTGCCAGACAGTCAAGTAAGAAGACTATTAGCCCCTAGGGAAGTAAGTGATATGATAGAAACTCATTATCTACGTGTTGATGACTCTTGGCCCATTCTCCTATCCACATGCTCATCTGCTTTCTGGGATATCTTCATTAGGATGTCCTTAGAAAAACGGAACTCACTCTGAGTATTTAAAACAGAGTTTAATGCTACACAGGTGAGAGAAAAGCTGAGAGGACCAACAGGAGGCTCTGAGGGAACCCTGAGTCTGGCAACAACAGGGAGCCACTACCACCCCTAGACTGGAGGGACAAAGGAAGGTGATTGTGTCACCCCAGAATGCTGGGCATGGGGCTACTAGAGGAGACTGGGACAAGCCTGTCAGCAGGGGGCCGGGGCCACAGAGCAGACACAGCTGCTACAGGAGACACTGCCGAGATAGAAAGGAAAGGGGAACCATATCCTGGCTTTTCCCTCCTCTTGTTTTCTAATCCCTTGCAAGTCAGCGCCTCATTTTCCTCAAAACAAGCCAGAAGTCAGGTGACATGGGAGCCTGGGACTCATAGCCAGCAAGTCAGCTCCTGGTGACACACAACAAACAGGGACTGATCTAGGAAAATGATATGTGGGCAAACAGGCCCAGGACCAACATATGTCCCAGACTCACTCAAAATGTCCAAAACTAAGCTCTTCCTCTTTCTCAAAGCTCAACATTATCCCCAGAAACCTCATCACCCTCCTCTGTTCCTTACCTTAACAATTGCTGCCAACAATTGCCCCAGCCAAAAACTTGAATATTATCCTTGATTGCTTTCTCATCCTCATTCTGACAATCACCATGTTGTTTGATCTCTGTCCCCTTAATCTCTCAAAACAGTTGTTTTCCATCCCAACTGCACATACTTCATCAGGTCACCATTATCTCTGACATCAATGACCTCACTAGCCTCCTCAATGATCTCCTACTGATAGATTTGCCTCTTGCTCTCCTTCCAATTTATTTAATAAAGTACAAATCTGATTATGGCAACCTCTTGCTTAAAATCTTTCTTCTAGAACCTATGGTGTGTCCTCAGAATAAAATCTAAATTCTTTCATATGTGGTCCTTCTAATCTGACCCCTTGTTCTTCAGCCTCATTCATTCACTCATTCATTCATTCATGCATTTATTCGTTTAGTATATGTTCGTTGAGTGCCTGCTGTGTCAAGCACTGGGGCATGCACTGGGGACACTCCCTTCCCTGAACGAGCCAGGCTCTCACTAACCAGCACCCTGAACCACGTTTCCTCTCTCCTTCCTCTTCCCCAGCCACACACCCCTCTCTCTTCCCTTTCCCAAGCTTATTCCCATTCTTCCTTCATACCTTAGTTAAATCTTCCTCCAAGAAGCTGTAACTCATTCTCTATGTCTGGACTTGTGTCCCTTCTAAGCATCCCTAGAGTGTCTTTCATTAACTTCTTATATCTACTTCATCAAAAGATCTTTTACAGATCTAAACCTTCAGACAGTGTGTAAATCCCTTTAAAGTGGGAGCTCTATTTCATTCACTGCTTTATTCCCATTACCTACACAGTGTTCAGTATACTGTAGGACTTCAAATCTTTATTAAATTATTCAATTAATTAACTAATCAATACAAAATGCTGTAAGAAGGTCTTCTATCCGAAGCATCTCACCTAGACCTGCGGGTGGTAGAATGGTAGGAAGGGACAATTTTGAGGAAGTATTATCTTGGGGAAGGTAGTATAGAAACTGTATTTTGAAGAACAACTTGGAAAAGTTGCTAGAAGTCAGAAGGACAAAAATTAGGTAAAAACAAATAAGAAAAAGCGTGTCATTGAGGAAAGTTAGCATGGTATGAATACAGAGGCTTATTCCAGAATTTAAGGTAGCTTTATAAAGCCTGATTCATAAGTTTGAGAGGAAAGATAGTGAACTATGAGGCTAACTAGGTATAATCACCATGCTAGAGGGTTAAGAGCTTAAACTGAAATTTCTGAAAGATGTTAAACAAGGAAATCATGTGATCACACTTACATTTACAAATGACCCTCTGGCCACTGTGAGGTGAATAAATTAAAGATGAGCAAGGCTGGTTGCAAGAAGCACAGTTGAGACAAGAAATGATTAAGGCCTGAGCTTGGTAGGGTGAATAGATATAAAAGAATTGACCGAACTTGGTGACTGACTTATAAGGTAGAGGGAAAAATAAAGAGTGAATCTAGAATTATGAGTTCAATTTCACTATGTTGGGTTTGATATACTTCTTGGCCACCAAGGGAGAAATCTCCATTTGGATTGGATATGTCTGATCTCAGAAATGGTTTGAACTGGATATATGGGATAGGAGTGTCTAATGGAGTAAGAAAGGGATGGGTATATGGATATTCACTGAACAATTCTTCCCACTTTTCTCTAACTCAAATTTTTTTGTAATAAAATGTCGAGGTGGAAAAGTGACAAGAGGATGAAGAAAATAATGAAAAATAGAACAGAATAAAAATAATAAAATAAAATAAAGAAGATGCCACTCAAGAGGAAGATGGGAAAACAACAAAAGGTAGTATTCTAGAAACCAAGGGAAGTGTTTCAAGAAGGAGGAAGCAATTAACAGTGTCAAATTCTGCAGACCAATAAAGTGAGATGAGAACGCTACATCATGTGAGCTAAGCAACTTAAAACCTAGGTAAAACAGTTCCTGGATTAGTGAGAATAGAAGACAGTGGGAATAAGCAGTGAGCAGGAAGTGAAAAGTGGAGACAATGAGTGTTGACTAATCTTTTAAGAAAATTTGGATGTGAAGAGAAAGCATTATCAGGTGACAGCTAGAAGGGCTATTGAAAGAATCTCTTTTAGTTGGGAGGCATCTGAGCCTATTTGTACTCAGTGGGAAAGAATGAGAGTAGAGATTGCAGGTGAGAGAGGAGATAAATGGCATTTCCATATTCCTGAAGAAAGGGCAGGTGATGAAGAGCAGAGATTAGCTGCTGGAAGCAGGAGAGAGATCTCTTCCTAGAGACAAAGAGGTAAGGATAAGAGTAAAGTTTAAAAGGTTGTAAGAAGTAGAGTGAATTCTTGTCCATCTACCTATAGTTTCTCTGTGAAATGTTGGCAAGGATGTTTGCCGACAGGGATGGGAGGAAACAACCCAAAGAGCAAGGTGATAGAACAGAACCATCTGCTTAATAGAGCTTCCATGCACCTGTGCGTCTTTACCAATTTTCATGGAATTAGAGAACTGTTGGGTAGAATGTAATCAATACTATACTAAACTATTGTTAACGAAAAAAAACCATTGAAACCTGTAAAGAATTTTAGTGAGTTTATTTGAGCCAAACTGTCGACATATGCCGGGAAGCAGAACCTCAACGAATTGAGATTATGCTCCGAAGAATGGTGGGTTACATCTGTATTTATGCATTGCCATCAAAGGAGGGACATAGGTGGGCTACATGAAATTCATTGGATAAAGTCAAACGGTGGGAAACCCCTGGGATTGGACAAAAAGTAAAATGATGGACACATACTTAGGTGGGTACAGGAACAATTAACAGGATAATGAAGGAATTTGAGGCATCTGTCCTGGCGCCTACCACATTTGGTTGTGCCCCAGGGGCTCCAGCAAAAGAAGGAAGTTACAAGTTACCCAGACATCTCACAGATATGTTATCTTAGAGGCAAAAAGGCAAATGGGCTCAGGAAAGAAGATCTAAGTTGATCTTTGTCAGGGAAGGTATCAGCTTAGGAATGACTGCCCACTATAACCTGTTTGTAGTTAAATATTTAATTTTCAAACCATCCTTTGTGGTTATTCCAGGTCTCTGAGTTTGCAAGACTGCCACGCAGGCCTCCCCTGAGCTTGTCAGGTTAGCATGTGGCTCCTTTCGTCCACACATTCCCCTTTTGGTCATAAATCAATCCAAAGGATGCATTGATGACCAACCTTTTGGTTGGATAATGGAGTCCCACGGTGCTAGGAAGGCTCATTCCTAGGATGTCTCAGTGTCAGCATGTCTTGCTGAACAGGTGGACCACTGGGGATGGGGCAAGACCATAACCTTAGATGGCATTTAAGGTCGAATTATATATTTTAAAAAGGCAGGTAAATGGGAGGCAGTCAAATCCTATATGTCCTTGTTAAAAAGTATTCTGGATCATTTCTAATTTTGAGCCACCATGATCTGAGTCTTTTTGCTGTTTGTCTTACGTTTTGCTTTTCTGCATCTAATATAACATTTACATATCAAGAACAAAAGTAACAATAGTAAACCAATAACAACACTGATTAGGAACAGAAAATGTCTAATACTAGACAAGGAAAATTCTAAGGGGAACAAGCATCACAGCTAACCAAAAAACCCTTTAC
Source organism: Cnephaeus nilssonii (assembly GCF_951640355.1). NCBI lineage: Eukaryota > Metazoa > Chordata > Mammalia > Chiroptera > Vespertilionidae > Cnephaeus > Cnephaeus nilssonii. The sequence continues at coordinate 77,641,394 of NC_137075.1, forward strand.
ATGTATTATCATAATCTTTTATTAAGCTAATTATGCTTTCCTCCTTCATCCACTGTCATTTGTACCTTATGATATGTTTGGCCAAATGAATTAAGACTCTACTATTTCATTATCTAGAAGCTCTAATTTTCTTCTGGCCAATTAGTTCCCATAAAAATGGCTTCATGGGGAGGATTTCAATTTCCCAATACATTGGTTTTTCAGTATCAATATTATCACAGATTTTATGAACATCAGGCAAAGTCATTCTGCCTATAATTTCAGTATTACACCATATTCTAGTATTATTTAATGTAAACTTGGTGATATTACAGTAAAGATTGCTTTTAACCCTTCCCAGCAAAAATGCCCCTTTCCTATATACTATATTGTTATTTGTTGGGGTAGATACAATAAGCCAGGACTGGGTGAATTCAGTATTCCATATGGATTGAGGGCATAACCATTCACTTTTCCAATTTTCACAGACAGTGAGATGGGTTCACATTGTTTATTATTTTTAAATATGGCCCATCTACTTCCCATTGGAAGTATTCTAGTATTATTGAGGATGGTCCCTATGCCGGCCAGTTGAACTACTGGGAATTTAAGCCTAGGATTTAACTCGCACCTGGGCTTTTAAAAACACAATATTGTAGATCACATTTCCCATTTAAAATTTTCCAAATGCCTGGGGAACCATATGAGTCCCATAAGTGTCTGGCCTGGGCTTCTGCAGCCATTATAGTTGGCCATTGTTTCATAGCCACTTCAGATTCCTTGCATTAGTATAGACAACAGGCCCAGTTGAATTAGGGCACAAGCATGTTCCCATTGTTGGGTTTGGGCATGAGTTTTTAGTCTGTCGAGCCTGTTCTATCCATTAAACTAAGGCTTTATTATCTTTCCATGCTGCTTCCCACTGTTTTTCCTTCTTCCAGAAACAGCATTCCCTCTATGTGACCTATTTGAGATAAAAATCTTTTTCTAATGAATGACATTCTTCATTAGCTACATACAACTTCAGCTTGTCCCGGATACCAAGGCCAGCCCCTACTGCTCCAAGTATTCCCCTTTTGCTTCTTTTAGGGGGACCAATGTTGTTGGATCCACCAGAAATGTTGTTGCCATTTGGGTAGCTATGGCTTGGGAGCAGTTAGGGTATACTGAGTGGAGCCAAAAATGTTGAGTTTCCTATGCCATAGTTAAATGGGTGAAGGTGACCCCCAAATGAGCTAGAGTTTGAGTATTCATAGGGCTCCTCAAACGTAAATGGGGACCCATTGAATTCTCTCTTGTTTCACAGACATCCAGCCATAAGAGCATGGCTGGTGAATCTGAGGACATGAAATGCTATGACAGATAGCACAGGCTGCTGCAAGCCTTTGGCCATCATATCCAGGTGTTTTTCTTAGTTATTCATCACCCATCTCTATAGCCATACAATATTCATCCAGATTACATCCATATACAATTCTACCAGTGGAATTATCAGGGAGATATTCTTGGAGGTATTTGCCTAAGGTGGGTCCTTTAAAATAGAGCCAGAAAACAACAACAACAACAACCAAAGCTTATATTGATAGGAGAAGACCAATGTGTGGCTAACAAGGCATTAATTTCACTATCATACCTGATAACCAGAACATCATTGTGTAGTAGGTAGGAAAGATTAGCAGGTATTTAGGTTAAATTTTTTCATATCTAATAAAGAGGTCTGGGGAGGTAGATATTGTTTCCACTAGGGAACCATAAGGATAATAATAATATGAAAATCATTTTATGTACATTCAATCAATATCAATCAGATGATATAAAAACAAGCAATATCAGTTTGTGAGTATACAGGCCTTGTTGACGTCATCTTGGGATAGCTGTCTGCCTCCGTGGTCAGCGACTTCTCGTCCTTGAAAAGTCTGTGATCTCCGCTGCAGACGGAGATGGTGTCAGAGATGGGAGTAGACGTCCATTCACAGTCAGATGCCTTTTTTAAATGAGAAATGTGAATCCATGAGCTAACTCCTTTAAGCTTAGCTGCACATGGGTTAGTTAGTAATACCTGGTAAGGTCCCCTCCAATGAGGTTGGAGAGTTTTTTATTTGGTGTCTTTTCCAAGACAGCAAATCTCCTGGTTGTAAGCCATGATCTTTGAACGCTTCGTCTCCCGGGAGCGCACTGTGAAATGAATCTGTTACCAATTTGTTAGTTCCTATAATGCAGAATGTCTGCTCTTTACTTTTCCCTATATTCAGGAAACAAGAGATTTAAGAGTCAACAATATTTTAAATAGAATCATAAGAATAATTATCTTCAATTCATTTAGTCCCATAGTTGTTTTTGTTTATTTATTCCTTGAAGTTCTATAAATCTTCATCCAGTTCAAAATATGACCTGCTTAGAAGCCTGCAAGTTAGAGTAAATCTGAGTCCTTTTCATGGATTTTTCTAGACATATATACCTACAAATGCATCAGAATAAAGCTGTCCACAAATGACAAAAATTTAAAAGTGGCATGGTTATAGATTTGATAAAAACTTTGCTTTTCTATAAAATATAACATTCCAAGACAACAACTTCTTGGTAAGTAATAATCCCTGTAAAATGACATAGAGAATAATATAAAATTTGTATACCTTTAGATTCAATTATAATTTCAACATATAAAGAATAATATGTAAGAGTTTAAAATGAGGCACATGGCTTATTGCAAGCAGTGTATTGAGCATTGAAAATAATACATAAACTCCCAATATGTGAAACGCAAATACCCAGAGTATCACTGGCAGACGCCCCCACAGGGAATCATGACGCTTGGCTTGCCAGTGTCCCTGACTGGACACATGCTACCCTCCTACAGTTTCCTGTTTGAACTTAGCTCTGAGAATCTTTGCAATTTTCTTTCTGAAGCAGAGTGCCTTAACAAGGCACGTAACCTGTCCTTGCTCTTGATTGGAGCTCAGGCACATGGTCTTTCCCGATTGGCTAATTCAAAGGGAGGGGTTGGCCCTTGCTCTTTCAAGGGGAGCAGCAAGCCATGCGGCCAACATGGCGGCTGCCAAGTCACAGTCCAAAATGGAGGCTGTCTAAACTATTCTTTGACAGAGAAGATGATTTGTTTATTCTCACAACAAATAAGGAAAGAGCAAACCAAATCCCTAAAAGATAGACAGCCACAATTATATTTTCAGACAAACAGACACAAATCTCACTAGCTGTTTCTGGAGGCTGAACCCTGAGAGGGAGAGCAAGAAGAGCCCCCAAGATTAATAAGAATTCTTGGCAGCTGCTGGGACGTTCTTGCAATCTCTCTCACGCCTTCAACCCCACCACACACAACTAGGCTTCCCCAAAGCGGGAGTTGCCTCTTCTTTCAACAAATTAAACAACAACAAAGAGACACAAAAACATCAACACTCTTATACAGGCGCGCAGAAAACACACTAAGAATTTACACCAGAGAATGTCTAGCATTAAAATTACCAAAGCAGTGTCTTTTGTCCCCGGTTCGGGAACTGCCTCTCTCTAGAATTTCAGTACATTCCCAAAGGACTATTCAAAAATGGCTGTAGACATTTGTTAACTTCAAAATAGTTCTGAAACAGTCTCTGAAAATCTTTTTTATTAATTTCCATCTTATTGGAAGAAAATTTTTTCTTAGAAGCTTCTAGTTTCCAAATCAAGATACGCTTCCCATATACTCATTCACTTTAATTTCAGAGCCGGCATTTTTTTTTTTCTCTGCATGCAAAATATTAACATAGGTACCCCAAGCAAACTGCATTTTTTTTCTTTCTTTTTTCTGGCCATTCCTCAGTTAATATTTTCTAGTTAAATTTTCTCATTTCTGTTAAGTACTTGCAAGTAAAGGCTTCTTATCAGGAGTGTTAAATGAGGGCTGGGGTCTTGGGAGCTTCTAGCCTTGGAGGCACAATTTCCCATGTTAAATTTTTTTATTTTTGGATATCTGTAGTCTGAGCAAACTTTAGATATGTTATGTAGTAGGTCAAATGTGGCCTCAGTTTCTCTCCCGGCTGTCTAAAACCACAAAAAAAGTTTTGGGGCCCGGGCAGACCAAGTCTTTATGGGGGCCCCCTAGAAAAGCCATTTAGCAGTTGTGTCGGAACTTCCAGATGGGGCTCCTGCATTTCTGACACTTCCACAAAATTCTTAGTCACCTAAGAACACCTCAGAATCGGACTATTCTTTAAAAATAAAGAAAATGTTGCCCCTTTATCTTCGGAGCTGAATGAGTTCAGCTCATTTATACGGCGAAAGTTACTTTTGCTCAGACTCTCAGCAATTCCAATTGAAAAGCCAAAATCAAAACCAGCCACCCATTTTTTTTTTCTCCAGTCCCGCCTTAGCCTGGGTTCTGCCAACCCTTAACCTGGGGTTCTGTCAACCCTGGTTCCACCTCGAGGATTTTAAAACAGCTCAAATAAAGTCAGACCCTCTACCAAAGCGAGGGAAGGTCCTGGATCCAAGAGACGACTCACCCACATTCACCCAATGGGCGGAGAACCGGTGGGCTCAAGGGGCCCTTTGCTGGATCCTAGCTCCAAGTCCATGTCCAAGGGATGATCCCGGGTGAGTCTTCTTTGGAATCCTGCCGACTACGCCAAGTAATGTTAACGAAAAAAAACCATTGAAACCTGTAAAGAATTTTAGTGAGTTTATTTGAGCCAAACTGTCGACATATGCCGGGAAGCAGAACCTCAACGAATTGAGATTATGCTCCGAAGAATGGTGGGTTACATCTGTATTTATGCATTGCCATCAAAGGAGGGACATAGGTGGGCTACATGAAATTCATTGGATAAAGTCAAACGGTGGGAAACCCCTGGGATTGGACAAAAAGTAAAATGATGGACACATACTTAGGTGGGTACAGGAACAATTAACAGGATAATGAAGGAATTTGAGGCATCTGTCCTGGCGCCTACCACATTTGGTTGTGCCCCAGGGGCTCCAGCAAAAGAAGGAAGTTACAAGTTACCCAGACATCTCACAGATATGTTATCTTAGAGGCAAAAAGGCAAATGGGCTCAGGAAAGAAGATCTAAGTTGATCTTTGTCAGGGAAGGTATCAGCTTAGGAATGACTGCCCACTATAACCTGTTTGTAGTTAAATATTTAATTTTCAAACCATCCTTTGTGGTTATTCCAGGTCTCTGAGTTTGCAAGACTGCCACGCAGGCCTCCCCTGAGCTTGTCAGGTTAGCATGTGGCTCCTTTCGTCCACACTATCCATACATGATTTAATGTTTCCTTGAGGTTTTCATTGCCTGGAGGATTATTTGTACAAATATCAGTCATAATTACAGTACAATATGCTTAAAGAAGTGCTGGTTGAAATGATCTCCCTGTGCCTCACAGTGCTCTGTCAACCAAAGCGCTAGGCCACCATCAATTCTTATGGTTAATACATGTGAGGAGGGTTCAGTGTGCCTATGCAATGTGCTGGACACTTTAGTCTCAGGGCAGTATTTTTGATGATGTTTTCTTGAGAAGTATTTTTTTAAAAAAAGTCTTAACAGCTTCCACTTAGCATAAAATTGCTCTGGGCTAAGAATCCATTTCAGTGCAAGTTACCTCAGTATTCGCCCTCCTAAACAGCACAGAATATAATTGAAGTCAGACTGGGTTTAGGTCAATCCTTCTATAAATGCATTTTTTTAAAATGATGGATAATTATCAGGTGGAAAGTTGAAAAGCTCATTTTTAAAAGAATAAATACTAAACCAAAAAGCCTTATATTTAAAACTTAGCAGAAGTGTTTAATGACAAGACACTGTCTTAAGACTACTGTGAGTCTAGAGGAAATCTCCCCCCCCCCCCTTTTTTTAAATGTGACTTAAACAAGGAGCACTTTTTTCTTAGCCATTAGTAACAAAAGTCATTATTTTAAAAACAACATTCATGAAATAAGTACATGAAAGAACAGGTCCTTTCTGCCCTTTATCTATACCACTTCACTATATTTCCCCCTAAACATCAATCAACTTTCTACTTAGTGATAAACACAGTCATGCCGCATAACAACTATTTTTTTTATCAACAATGAATAGCATATATGACAATGACGGTGGTCCCATAGATTACAATGGAGCTGAAAATTTCCTACTGCCTAGTGATGTCGTAGCTGTGGTACAATCACAGCCATCGTAATGTTATAGCCATCGAAACATCATAGCTGTCGCAGCATTGCAGTGCAATGCATTACTCACAGCTATTAATATAGAATAAGGATATAAAAAGGAAATATTTTTGTACAGCTGTACAACGTGTTCGTGTTTTAAACTAAGTGTTATTATAAAAATGTCAAAAAGTTTTTGAAAATTAAGTTTATAAAGTAAAAACGTTTTAGTAGGCTAAGGTTAATTTATTATTGAAGGAAGAAAATTTTCCTTATAAACCTAGTGTAGCCAAAGCATACAGTGTTGATAAAGTCCATGATAGTGTACATTAACTTCCTACACCTTCACATTCACTCACTGACTCACCCAGAGCAACTTCCAGTCCTGCAAGCTTCATTCATGGAAATCACCCTATACTATTTTTAAATCTTTTGTGTTGTATTTGTATTGTACCTTTTCTATGTTTAGGTATGTTTAGATACACAAACACCACAAATCCTGTACAGTATTTAATACAATAACATGCTGTACAGGTTTAGAGCCTAAGAGGAATAGATGATACCATATAGCCTAGGAGTGTAGGCTGTACCACCTGGCTTTGTGTAAGTGCACTCTATGATGTTCGCACAATGATAAAATTGCACAACCCTACATTTCTTAGAATGTATCCCCGTTGTTAAATGATATGTAACTGTATACTTTTCCACAAAGCTCTGCTACTGTTCTACCAACATTTGTTGTGCTTGTTCAGGTAAACTATATATATATGAAAGGTTTCTTAAAATGTGAATGAGCCAATAAACATTTACTTTATCTGAAGTCAACATCAATAATAATCATGTCATAAGCAAAGTTTGCTAAGGAGATATACATAGAAAGAAGAGAGGAAAGTAGAACAGGGTCGAGGAAGAAGCCAGGCCACAGTGTGTTTGCAATTGAGACTTCAACTAATCCAACAGCGAGCTGAGATGAACTTTCAGAGTTGACTTGAATGGGGCAATTGGGCTGTGCCTTTGTACCCCCGCCACCAGCCAGGCATTGGCTACAGGACATTCCATAGGTGAGCATACAGCATGTGGCAAGGCCATTCTCTGTAGCTGAAGGCAAGACCTGTGAGAGACACAGGTGCAAGCTATTAGTTGATATTCCCAGCAGTTGGGATTAAATGAGCCAGCCCCGAAGAGGGGATATGAGTGGAGCACCATTAAATCCACTAAAGCCCACCAGCACACAGCATAGTCCACTTGTTTCTTACATATTTGCTCCATCTAGGAGTAGTTTCTCCTTGCCCAAACCACGCCAGAAGCCAGTTGACATGGGAGCCTGGGAATCAGAGCCAACAAGTCATGCACTAAATGAATGAATGCATGCATAAATGAGTGAGTGAGTGAATGAATGAGGCTGAAGCAAAAAAAAAAATGTTAGTGCAGTTCTTTATCTCACCATTATAATCAGAACCATGAATAAAACAAAGTCACATAGCAAATATGACCACCTTTTCAGAAAATTTAACATTGATAAAGAACAGGAAGGCAGGCAGGCGAGCAGTTGGGAGCCAGCAGTGAGGTTTCTTCTACAAACAAGTTAGATTGCTCTCTGAAGGAAACTGTCTAGCAAGATTTATAAACCTTTTTGACATGATAATTCATTTTTTTCAGAAAGCAAAGGAGACAGATTTAGTAAAGGAGATCAGCAAACACAAAAAACAGCTTGTACATCATGATTTGAATTTTTCAGACTTAATGAGGTATCATTTGAACTTCAAGTGAAATTATAATAAACACATAAATTTAGCAACTTTCACTGAAAAATTTAAAATATTTTCAATCAATTTAATGAGAAAATGATTTCATGGTATGCAGGAGGTAACTGAAATCAATGGATTACTCACTGAAAATAAGCTTAAGAATTTTTCAGCCCTGACCAGTTTAGCTCAGTGGATAGAGCGTCGGCCTGCGGACTGAAGGTTCCTGGGTTTGATTCTGGTCAAGGGCATGTACCTTGGTTGTGGGCTCCATCCCCAGGAGGGGGCGTGCAGGAGGCAGCTGATCAATGTTTCTCTCGCATCGATGTTTCTAATTATCCCTCTCCCTTCCTCTGTAAAATCAATAAAATAAAATTTTTAAAAAGAATTTTTCGGATAGTTTACGAAGTCAAACTTCTAACCACAAAGCAACCTAGAGCAGCGTGGTGTAAGAGCCAAAATCCAGGGACAAAAAAATTCATAGTCTTGTAATCCTACATGGCATTTTGTTAGTAGAAGTCTCCACCTGTTTAGGTAGGAACTCCAGTTCCCCAAAGTATTTCTGAGAGTTGCAGGGGCATATCCATATGCATTAAGTAAGTAATTCAGGTCATTCACTTTCCTTACTATGGCTGGCCTCTGCCTTGCTGGGGCTTCTGCTGTGATTAAATGCCAGTTGAAGATCTGCTTCAATGCTGTTGTACACTTCTGCCTGTTGATGTTCTACACAAGGTTCAGATCCTTGCCAGCCACTCCAGTTACCAGGGCTCTCAGCCCTTGCTGAGGGTAATAGTACAGCAGCAGTGAGCTGCAAAGTGAGAAGGGAAACAGTGTTTCCCTCTCTATATTGCACTGTTAGATGGTCTCACAGCAGGATTTTTAACTTCTAGTATGTAAAAAAAAAAAAAATCTCTATATATAAAAGCCTAATATGCAGTGTCCCCTCAGGAGTTCGACCAACCAGGAGTTTGATCACTCGCTATGATGTGTGCTGACCACCAGGGGGCAGCGCGGAATGAAGAAAGGCCCCAGCCAGCAGCTGGCAGCCAGGGAAAGGAGGCCCTGGCTGGCAGCTGGCAGCCACTAGGAACCCTACCCATGCACAAATTTTGTGCACTGGGCCTCTAGTAAATAAAGAAAAATCCAGAAACCCTCCCTTCAATCCTTTAGCTTACGTTGCTAAATCCAATCCACATCAGATTTTCTCTCTGTAGGATAAATTATATTTAAAGATTCAGCTCTCTTTTTATTGCAGTTTGCTTCCATTGAGTTCTTTACATTCTACTGGAGGCCCAGTGCATGAAATTTGTGCACAGGTAGAGTTCCTAGGCCTGGCCAGCGATCAGGGCCAATCTGCAGGGTGACCTGCAGGGCGATCGGGGCAGGGGGGTGGGGAGGGCGCTTGCACACGCCTTCACTGGCCTGGGGCCTGGGGGCTGGGGACAGCTCCTGTGTTGAGCATCTGCCCCCTGGTGGTAAGTGTGCATCATAGCAACCGGTTGTTCCACCGATCATTCCACCATTCAGTTGATTTGCATATTAGGCTTTTATTATATAGGATAGATGCTTATATAGGCTTAAAATCCAGTAATTGACACTCTCCCAATTATTTTCCCAAAAGGCTTATCAACATCTATGATACCAAGGAAAAGGTCAGAAATGAGAAGGTGGTCAGCCTCCTTATGAGAGTGTCATTTCTAATTAACTTTTTTGAAGTATAATTTATATACAATAAAATAAACCCATTTTATGTGAGTTCAATGTGTACTTTTTGAAATATATATATATATGTGTGTGTGTATATATATATATATATATATAATTCTTAAGCTTATATATATATACACACACATATATATATATATATATCTACCACCACACCAATATCAAAGTGTTTTGGATTGGATGCCTGTTTTCCCACCACATAATCATCTCAGCTATTTCCTTCTTCAAGTTCTAGGATAGCCAAGCTCTGGGATTTGTCTTTGCTCCAACAGAAAGTATCAGTGAAGTATGAGTAGCAACAAGACCTTGAGGTAAACTCTTGTCCCTGAACCTAATTGCCACAGATCTTACTAACAGGATCTGCAAAGGACAGACCATCCATGTAGCAAGGATCACAGATGTTCTGCTGCCTGGCCACAGGGGGAGCATAGAGGGAACAGTTCGTAGATCCAGACACCTATCCACACGCAAAACTTTTTAAAATATATATTTTTATTGATTTCAGGAAGGATGGGAGAAGGAGAGAGAGATAGAAACCTCAATGAGAATCATTGATTGGTTGCCTCCTGCACGCCCCCTATTGGGGATCCAGCCTGCAACCGGGGCATGTGCCCTGACCAGGAATCAAACCATGACCTGGTTCATAGGCGACACTCAACCACTGAGCCACACTGGCCAGGCCACACACAAAAACTTTAAACAATTCACTGAATTGTCTTTCTTTTATCCCTCACAATCCCAGAAGAGGGGACAGGAAGTGGGGAGTGGAGGTGAGGTTCAAGACTAGAAGGTGTTGGTTGAAGTAATGCTAGACAATGTCTGTAATTCCTAAGATTCACCCTAACCCTTGGCACCTAGTAGATGTTTAATATCACAGGTCCTGATAATAAGATAATGCAGTGAAATTTTGGCTTGCTTGGCATTGCCTTGTAATTTACACTCACACAGGAGAGTAGCTAACTTGTCCTTGCAAGTCCAGGTATAAATTAATCAACTTCTTGTGACTGCCTCTGGTTCTTCGTAGACAAGTTCTGACATACTGAACCAAAAGAGCCTTTATAAGTTTTCCAATAGAAGAGCCAAACAGCTAATGTTTTTGCATTACCCACACAAAAAATCAAAGGGAAAACATTATCCACCCAAAATTTGGAAATTGTGAGTTGCCAGTGGCTTGGTGCACATGGAAAGAAAACCAGGCTAGGATAAATGTTAAGCATTATAAGAGGCTTCTTTTCTTTCTGCTTTAATTTTTCTTTCACAGATTTTCATTTAAAATAGTTATTTTAAAGTCCCTGAATAAAAAAAGGTACAACTTGTAGTGAAAATTAACATCTGGAGGAAGGTAACTTTTAAATACCAGGTTCCCTGGCACTTTTAATATTCTGATAGTGTGTTTTTTCACTGATAGAAACCACAGTTGTTTTGGAGAGAATGACTGTATCACACAAACAGTTTATAGAAATAAGCACTTCCATCCTCAGATTTACTTTGAGATTCTCTCACCTACCCTCCTGTATTATTAAAAGGAAAAAAAAATGTTTTCCCTGTAACAGAGAAACACAGTTGGATGGAGATGCGCAGAAATTCTGGAAGAGCAAGAGTTTATCCTTTAGCAGGGTTTTGGCGGAACGTCAGCAGACCGTATGTAAAACTTGAAGATGTTTCTCCTCTACAGATATATGAACAACTCTGAATTTTGGCCCTAAATAAAGACTAATTACATAATATCAACTCATCTAGCCAGAGAAGTCTTAAAACTCCTACTATCAAATTCTTAGATTCATACTGTACTTTTCACTCTTCACTTTCATAAGAATCAGATGAAGTTAAGCTGGTTGAACTACATTTTGCAAGTGTTATTTACAACTAAGAGGTTTTGTGTCCTTGCAGCCAAAAAAAAAAAAAAGTGATGTATGCTATGCAAAATTAGAATAGTTGTTCTAAAGGTAGTAAGGACATAGGAAAGAAAAAATAAATTTTAACTGGTTATAATAGTGAATACAGGTAGAAAGCAATACTCTCTACTTGTAATTCATTTAATGTTGGTAGCTTTCACAAAGAGATAAGGTATATAGCATGGTAGGGTTTCCCCCAAGCAAACTCTAATATAAAAGTTCTTTCTAGCTGTTAAATGTCTCTAATAATCTGCCTACAGAAACACAATTTTACATGTAATCAAATTTAAAAGATCTTTGGTCATAGATATTTACATTAATTTCATTTTAAAATTCTATGATTGTGCATTCTACTTCATTGTGCATCTATTTATTATAAATATTAAAATATTAGACATATATGAACTGATAAGAGATAATCTCCAAACAACATTGTTGCATCAAATAAATTCAGCAGCTAGACAAAGTAAAGTGTGTACTACTCTATCATTTGTACAAAATGGAAAAAACACAAAACAGATCTTTTTGGTATACTAATTGAATATCTCTGGACAGACATGAAAATTGGTAGCAGTGGGTTCCTCTATGTAGAAGGAAGAGGCAAAGGAGGTCAGGAGAGTTTTTTCGTATTTGCTCATGTGCTATATTGAAATTTTTTTCTAGCCAAATGCATAACATACCCATAAACACACATGTAGTTATATATCATTCAACTTTTCCCCATTCTAAAAGTGACACTCTAGGGAAGATGAACTATGTGTTTTTCCTCTCCCCACACAGCTTCCATTGCTTTGGGCATTTCCTGACACACGAGTATCACAGTTTGAGTCCTATAAAGGAGTGGCATGGTTTGTAATTCTGGTTCCACTGATTCCTAGTTTTGTGACTTGGTATTTTTACCTATTTGACCATTAATTTACTAATCCATAATATGCTCACCACAAGTCCTACCTCACAGGGCTGTCAGAGTGCTTAAATAAACAATGCTTATTATAGTGCTTAGAATGTGGCCAGTGCTCAAAAGATGATTGTACCTTGTGTGCTGGGCACCGTCCTAGGTTCTGGGGCTGCCAAGATAAGTGTCCCAATCCATAAGGAACTCACACTCTACAATGGCACGCAAACCTGCAGATTAAACAAAAGGCATATGTCTGGCCCATAATAGAATGGACACAATACATGTTGAATGAATGAATGATACAATGAGATACTCATGAAATATACAATGATATAGTAGCACATTGTATATTTGTGGTGCATTGGTGTGGTCTGGGGTGGGGGATACAAACTGAGCAAGGTAGATTCTGTTTTCTAAATCCTCACCTGGGGATATGTCTTTCATTGATGAGAGAGAGAGAGAGAGAGAGAGAGAGAGAGACAGAGAGAGAGAGAGAGACAGAGAGAGAGAGAGAGAGAGAGAGAGAGAGAGAGAGAGAGAGAGAGAGAAAGGGAGACATTGATTGGTTGCCTCTCATATACCCCGACCAGGGATTGAACCTGAAAGCCGGGTATGTGCCCTGACCAGGAATTGAACCCGAGACCCTTTGGTTCACCAGACGAGGCTCCAACCAACTGAGCCACACAAGCCAGGGAACAGGGCAGATTCTTTTTAAAATATATTTTTATTGATTTTGAGAGAGAGCGAAGAGAGAGGGAGAAGGAAGAGAGATAGAAACACCATGGATGGGTTGCCTCCTGCATGCCCCCTTCTAGGGATGGAGCAAGCAACCCAAGCATGTGTGTTGTCCAGGAATAGAACCAGAGACCTCTTAGTGTACGGGTCAATATTCAACCACTGAGTCACACCAACTGAGTACAAGGCAAATTCTTAATAAACATCTTTCTTTGGTGTATTGATATACCAATTTACATAGAGGTGTAATAAAAAACTTGTTGAAATCCCATAAGTGTTTGGAACAGGAGGTCGTATTACCATTAATTTTCAAAGATAAGAGAGTTCCCATATTACCCTCTTCCCCTACAGTTTCTCCTATTATTGACATCTGGTATTGGTTTGGTACATTTGTTACAACTGATGAATCTATATTGATACATTATTATTAAATAAAGTCCATGGTTTACAGTAGGATTCACACTTTGTGTTGTAGAGTTTTGCCTAATACATTATGTCATGTTTCCACCATTAGAGTACCAAACAGAATACTTTCATTGGCTTAAAAACCCCTTGTGCCTCACCTATGTATCTCTCCCTTCCTCCCCCTAATCTTTGGCAACTACTGATCTTTTTACTGTCCCCACCATTTTGCCTTTTCTAGAATGCCATATAGTTAGACTCATACAATACAAAGCCTTTAAGAAATTTTAAATTGATTTTACCTTCATGTATTCTTCTTTAGCACTCTTCCTTTTATTGTGTAGGTTCAAGATTCTATAGTATTCTATATTCCATATTTAACCTATAGTATTTTTCTTCTCTCTGAAAAACTTCTTTTAACATTTCACAAGCCAACAAATTTCTTGAATTTTAGTTCTCTTTCACGTTTGAAAAATAATTTTGCTGCCTGATACAGAATTGTAAGTTGGTTTGCTATTTTTTCTTTCAACACTTTAAATAGTTCACTCTTCTTGCTTGCACGGTCCCTGAAGAGGAATTCAGTGCAATTCTTGTTTTTCCTCCTCTCTAGGTAAGGTGTTTTCACCATCCCCCTCACCCCCCACCCCAATCAGGGCTCTTTCAAGATTTTATTTTTGTCTCTTATTTTCTGCAGTTTGAATATGATATTCCTATGAATCATTTTTTTTGGTATTTATCCTGCTTGATGTTCTCTGAGCTTCCTGGGTCTGTGGTTTGGTGTCTGTCGTTAATTTTGGAAAACTGTCAGCTATCATTTCTTTAAGTATTTCTTATGTTCCTCTTTCTCTCTTCCCTTTCTGGTATTCCCATTACAGTTATTACAATTGTCCCACAGTTCTTGGGTATTCTGTTGCATCTTTTTCATTAAAATTTTTTCCCCTTGCACTTTAGTTCTGGAAGTTGGTATTGACATAGCTTCAGGATCATTCATTCTTTCCTCGGCTATGTCTAGTCTACTGATGAGCCCATCAAAAGCATTCTTCATTTCCGTCACATTAATTTTCATTTCTAGCATTTAGCAAGTGTCTCTTTATATTCCCAACTGTTCTTATATATCGTTCACTTTTTCCATTAGAGCCTTTAGCATATTAATCATTATTTTAAATTCCTGCTCTGATAATTCCAAAATCTTTGCCATATCTGAGTCTGGTTCTGATGTTTGGTTTCTCTCTCTCTCTCTCTAATTTATCTTTATTGTTAAGTATTATATATCCTCCCCACCACCCCCACCCCACCCCCTGGGCCTACGGCACTATTGTCTGTGTCCATGGGTTACACATATATGCATATACCATAAGTTCTTTGGTTAATCTCTTCCTGTCTCCCTACCCCCACCCCTTTCTCTCTGAATCATGAAAATCTGTTCCATGCTTCTATGTCTCTGGATCTGTTTTGTTCATCAGTTTATTTTCTTCATTATGTTCCACATATAAGTAAGATCATGTGATAATTGTCTTTCTCCAATTGGCTTATTTCACTTAGTATAATACCTTCCAGGTCCCTCCATGCTGTCTCAAAGGGTAAGATATCCTTCTTTTTTACAGCTGCATAGTATTCCATTGTATAAATGTATCACAGTTGTTTTTTTATCCATTCATCTACTGATGGGCACTTGGGCTGTTTCCAGATCTTATTATACATAATGATGCCATGAACATAGAGAGGTATATATTCTTTCTGATTTGTTTTTGGGATTCTTAGGATATATTCAGATGGCAGGTCTATTTTTAATTTTTTGAGGAAATTCCCTACTGTTTTCCATAGTGGTTGTACCATCTGCATTCCCACCAGCAGTGTACTAGGGTTCATTTTCTCCACATTCTCACCAGCACTTGTTTATTGATTTATTGATGCTAGCCATTCTGGCAGGTGTCAGGTGGCACCTCATTGTTGTTTTAATTTGCATGTCTCTGATGATTAGTGATGTTGAACATTTTTTCATATGTCTCTTGGCCATTAGTATGTCCTCTTTGGAGAAGTGTCACTTTATGTCCTCTACCCATTTATCTCTTCACACTGTGATTTTTTTTTCTTTTTAGCATGTCTTGTAATTTTTTTGTTGAAAGGCAAACATATTGTATCAGGTAAAAGAAACTTAGGACAATAGGCCTTTTCTGTCAAGTTTTATGTGGATCTGGCTAGGAGTTAGGCTGTGTTTTTGTTTGCTGTAGCTGTGGTGTCTGAGGCTAAAATTTGCTCTGGTGTTCTTGTTTTTGTGTCTCTTGTTGTCGTTGGATGTCCCTATTGACTCTTTAAATAGGGTCTGAGGCTTGCGTTCTTTTAGCTAGAATCCCGTTATTACACAAAAACCCTGCTGTTGTGATATGGTAAGGTGCGGGAGGAGGGAAAGCATCCTATATAGTCCTATGATTAGGTCTCAGTCTTCCAGTGAGCCGGAGTTGTGTATTCCCCTCCTCCCACGTTGGAGGCTAGAGAGGGCTGGAATTGGGTGATTCCATCCCCAACATTGGTTAGGCTCTGATAAAATAGTTTCCCTTGAGAGCAATAGGAGGTTTTCTCAGATCTTCACAGTGAGAATCTGTTAAGAGTTCCTGGAGGTAAAATTCAGAAAACCTGGGCGGGGGGGCCTCTAAGGCTGAGCCCCCTTGGAGTTTTTAACTCAAACTGGTCCACACAAAGTCTCCAGCAATTCCTCGGTTACAGTTTAAACTTGCAGGGGTGGGGAATGTCTGGCCCGACAGCCGTATAAGGCCGAGGAAATCATTTGGTCTGGTTCTGCCAAGGTATCAGGGGTGAATTAATGAAGTGTTTGTCCAAATATAACAAGCTAATTTTTAAGTTAATAATTTTGTATGGCCAGCGAATAGTGTTACAAATATTCTTGGCAGAAAGAAGGTTCCCCACTCAGGTTTAAAATGTTCCTACTGATATTGGCTCCAACTGTGACGTTGGCTTCAGCTGCTGACTTCCGTTCCTAGTCAATTGTGATCCTCTGGTAAGCTGTGATTCTTCATATCCCTCTGTCTCCCCAGTTTTCAGAGCAGCAGTTTTCCCTGTCACCTCAATATTCCCTGTTAGATCTAAGAAGAGTTGTAGGTTTCCAGTTTGTTCAGCATTCTTTTTCTTATTGTGAGGATGGGAGGTTCCAAACTCTTTACGTGTTGGATCAAAAAACAAAAACCCCTTGGGCTTCCTTTGTAAGTTTATGCTTAAAATGTCTATCATAATTGAAAAGTGCTAGTGTCAAATTTTCAGTCTATTCTTATTCTTCATAAATGCAAAGATGCACATTTATTTTGTGTTGATCCTTGAAAGGAAAAAAAAAAAAAAAAGGACTTTGTATGACTGTTTTCTTCTAAGCACTTTCCTTCCAAATGTTATACATTGTGTTGTTCTTGTAATAGAATAGGGCAAAGGGAGGGCAGTGAAAACTAAGGGCAATAATAAGCCAAGAACTACTTATTAACCACTAGGTTTTCTTACATAGTCTAACATTCTAAAATATCTGAATCTGACGTGTTTCACTCTTTAAAAGGCTCAGTGTTCTGTATCATTTAGTAGTAATATAAATTTCAAATTTAACTCGCCTCTTCCTGAATCACTGTCCAACTTCCTACTAAATATGGGTTAAGGGTCAATTGAGTCATCTGCAAGTAATCTTTCGGTCTACTTAGAAAGTTCAGCAAAGTGATTTGGAATAAAATTTGAGCACTTACAAAGATTAGAAAGTGATTGAATAAGGCTGTTAAGTTTTATTTACATTGTAATAAGCTAAATGCATTTATTAATAGTTGACTTAAAGAGAATGATTTAAAAACTTTCCCATAGAAAATTTTGCCTTTTAGATTAAAAAGAAAACAACCCACAGGATTGATTAAATTTGGGAATACTACTTGGCTCCTTTGTAAATATGTGAAAACAAGTTGGTTCAATATTACTGCTTTTCATGGTCATATATGTATCTGTGTGTATATACATACATGTGTATATATATACACATAAAATACCACATTTTATACATTTTTGAAAAGGGAAAAAATGAACTTTGGGGCAAATTCAATGAATGTTCAAAAACATCTTTTGCTGATTGAACTATTCTGCTTTAAAATTTTGAAATGCTTAAACAATTTTAAATGATTTAGATTTGCTATTATAAAATGCTCAGTTTTTTGGTGTGTTTTTTTGGATGTACCAAGTATTATACACTTTAGGTATACTCAGTGACCAGAGATAATTTCTTACAAGTATAATGAGAAAGGAAATGATTAAATATCTCTGCAACCATGCTTATATATGAGGGAGGAATAGTGTGAGCAGTTCCAAAGTTGAAAATAGAGAATATATGTGGATTTATAGTATCATAATTGGAATTCTTGATAGTTGGCTGAACTCTGGCAAAAGTCCAAGTGACTATTGCTAGTAGAGGCACAAATTTGGAGTAATAGTAATGATAATATAAAAACAAGACCACTAACAATAATAATGGTTAACATTTATTGATTGCTTACTATGTTCCAGGTATTGCTCTAAGTGCTTTACATATATTATCTCACTTAATCATCCTATAATTCTGTGGTATAGATATAATGAGTAAACCGAGGCATAGAGAACTGAAATGACTTGTTAGTGTCAGAGCCTGTATTCATGCTCACTCTTTAACTCTGCACCAGAGTTCTTAACACCAAGTTTTCAGAATGTTAAAAAGTTTGTAATTTACTGTTGTTCTTTCTTTCTAATTTAATTTTAAAATCTTTATTGTTGGAAGTATTACATATATTCCTTTTTTTCCCCATTGACCCCCTCTAGCCCACCACAGTCCCCAAACCCAGGCCTTCACCACCCTATTGTCTGTGTTCATGGGTTATGCATACATGCATATAAGTTCTTTGGTTGATCTCTTTCCACCCACTTATCTAACCCCACCTTTCCTCTGAGATTCGACAGTCTGTTCCATGCTTCTATGTCTCTGGATCTATTTTGTTCATTAGATTCCACATATGAGTGAGATCATGTAATACTTGTCTTTCTCTGGCTTATTTTGCTTAGCGTAATAGTCTGCAGGTCCCAGGTACTATTGTTGCTTCCAAAATTAAAACCAAAAAATGTCTAGTTGTTTTTGGTCCTTTTCTCTTTTCAGGCATTTCCCACAGTATTTTTTAAAAGGATATATCATTTAGTATTGTAGATCTGAAGAACAAAATACATTAAGATCAATATTTAACCATTATCCTTATGGGTCTATTGATCAGTTAAAAAGAGGTGCTATGTGAACTGACTCTTGTTTTACCAGAATTTAATGCTTTGTAATATAGGCCATTGCTTTACACACCAATATAATTGAAATCCATTACAGATATCCACATTAATTCATAACCCAAAGCTAGACTGTAACAATCCTATATAATAAAAGGCTAATAGGCAACCGGTCACTATGACCGCACTAACCACCAGGGGGCAGACGTTCAACACAGGAGCTGCCTCCTGGTGGTCAGTGCACTCCCACAGGGGGAGCGCTGCTCAGTCAGAAGCTTGGCTCATGGCTGGTGAGCACAGCGGTGGTAGTGGGAGCCTCTCCCACCTCAGTGGCAGCGCTAAAGAGCAGCGAGCAGGCGGGCAGTAAGGAGTGAGGGGGTCCCATACTGCGAGAGGGCGCAGGCAAGGTTGAGGGACCTCCCCCACCCCAGTGCACAAAATTTGTGCACTGGGCCTCTAGTATTACTAATAAGGCAAAGGGAAGAAGTAAAATAATCTAGTGTTAAGTGGAGATATATGTACAATGCTTCTTTACTGAGCTCAGAATACATTCTTTTTTTCGTTTAGAACACTGACAGACTTGAAATGTGTGCTTCCAAAGTCAAAAAGTGATTGAGTCTTATTCAGTAATTTGCAAAGTCATGTTAAGCAAACAGGTAATACTGGCCGCTAGCTTAACCAGTTAACTCTGGTTCAGAGATCCCCTGCCAGGATTTGATGGGGATGTGGAGAATCCTTCCTCTTCCTAGTCCACAGTTAACTCAATTCCAGGTGGTAAGTCTCAAACTAAGGGTCTTCTCTCTCTCTCTCTTTTTTTTCTTCTCCAATTCATCTACGATTATCTTTTGGCTCGTTTTAAAGCAACAAGAAAGTAGAATTCTACCTAAAGCCATTTTTCCTACTCTGATATTCAGGTTTATGCTCTTTAATTAAAGCTATACATACATACATACATACATACATACATATATTATTGTAAGCACTTACAAATACGTATATATTTGTAAGTGATTACAATAATTTCAGATTTTAAGATTCCCCTACCACCTTAACCTACTTCCCTCGAGAGGTTTGCAGCAAAAAGAATTTGTTTTATATTTTTGTTTGCCATTTACTCAGTAATCAAACTTCATCACAAAAACTTGGTGGACAAGGAGAGTAGTTACCCGTGTGTTCTCTGGCAAAGAGCGTGTGGCCAGTGGCGTGGCCCGTGGTTAGGTAACCTGACAAGAAAGACCTCACTGTAACACATCTGAGCAAAGGGACCAAAGGGTTTGCTTCTACGAGTTGAAAATTCTGCTTTTTGAACCGGGACTCAGTAGAGCTGGCGGCAAACCTGCAGAGCACAGCCGCCGAGGAGAAAGGGAGCGGGAGACTTTGCTGTACCGAGAGCAGGAAACGTGCTGCAGACCTGAAACCCACATATCGAAATCCCTTTTCAGCAGCGCCTCCCAAAGTCAGCCACTGTCTCCCCTGGTTTTGAAAAAAGCGCAGGTTCCCAGACCGGGCTGGCCGCAGCCCAGATCCTTTCTCTTTCCTCCGCAGCTGCACCCAGACGAGCACGTGAGCGCTGCCCAGCTGTGCCTCAGCTGACCGGCTCCCGATTGGCTGAAACAAACGTGGGCTGGGGTGGGGCCTGGCCGCCTGCGTCGCTCGCCATTGGCTCTCAGGGAACCCGCCTCCCCCTCAGGTGAGGCGGGTTTGCGGGAGCGCGCGCCGGGCTCCGCGGGCAGCCGCGTCCCCCCCCCCCCCCCCCCGCCGCGCGCGCCTCCGCCCTTGCCCGCCCCCTGCCGCTGCCTCAGCGCCACAGAGCACAGTGCAGCCTCGTCGGAGGGGACGCGCGGATCGCCCTCGTCGCCGCTGCAGTCGGTCGGCCGGCCCGGGCCTTGACAAGCTGCCGGAGGGGAGGCTCCTCCGAGCCCATCCCCATCCCGGAGTCCTGCGACTGCCGCCGGTTCCTCCCGCGTCTGAGCTCACGAGGGGCTGCGCGCTCCTCTGGACGTGCCTCTCCTTCTCTCCCCGCGCGCGGAGAGAGCGAGCTTAGGCCGGAGCGAGCCTGGGGGGGGCGCTGGCCGTGAAGGCATCGCGGCGACCGAATCGCCATGGAGGGCGCCGGCGGCGCGAACGACAAGAAAAAGTAAGCCCCTGCCCTCCGCCTGCCGCGTCCGCCGCCGGCGCCCCCGCCTGCCGCCGCCGCCCGGGCTCGCGGGCCGGCCTCGGCGTTCGGGGCGGGGGTGGGGGGATCGCCTTTTTGTTTCTGCCTTCCCTCCCCTCCCCTCGCTCCCCCAGCCTCGCGGGCCGGGCTCCCCCTCTGTCCACGTCGCCATCTTGGCGAGGGGGGCGGGAGGCGCACGAAAGTGCTTCCCGGGGTCGGGGGCTGGGCCCCGCTCGCCCGCCCTCCCCGGCCGCCGGGGCCTCGCACCGCCCGCCTTGCCCGCCTCCAAGAGCCAAGCTTGCCGGTACCCCCGATTCGGGGGGACGCCCCCTCGCCTGGAAACACGGGTGAGGGAGCCGCAGCTCGGTCGCGCCGCCGTTTGTCCCCGAGCTTCCGCTCCTTCCCGCCCCCCATCCTCTCGGTTTCCATTGAAAACTCGGCCCCCCGGGCGGACCCTGCTCGCGGGTCCCGGCTCCCGCGGGGGCTCGCGGACCCGGGTCCCCGCCGAGGGGCCCGCGGGGCCGGCAGCGCCCCGGTCCGGGCTGTCCCGCGGCGGCGGGGTCTCTGCCTTTGTGCCGGAGGGGTTGCCGCGGCGGCCTCCGGACGCTAACTTTCTCCGTGGGCACGTGCGGGTTTTGTTGTGTGTGAGCCGCCGGGGAAAAGTTGCCTGGACTGCGGTGTGGGGTAACGGGGATGGAGAGAAGGAGCAGCATTTGAAAGAGAACCTCAGAACTGGACACTTGTTCTCCTCTCCTGTCAAGAGAGCCCAGACATGACGAATGAATGTGTGCCTCATTAATTCTTGAAGTATTTTAGTGAAACGGTAGCGGCTGTCTGTATTTAGGCAAACATTTTTTTAATGAGATTTTTTTTAAAAAAAAAGTAATGTGATTAGAGCAAATGAAAGGCATCACTAAAAATTGTAGAACTGTCCCGTTTTCCTGAATGAAGTATATGAAAGGAAAATCTTCAAAAATATCCCAAGTAAATAATCATTCTGTTAGAACTTCATGCAAGTTTGAGTCTCTAAGTGGTATAGAGTACAGGATTGAGAATTGTTAGGTGAACTGGTGGGATTCAGAGTGACACCCTCTCACCCCCAGCCCCCGCGCTCGCGCTCACACACACACTCACACACAAACACACACACACACACACACACACACACACAGTTTGATCCAATTTGTTATTTTAGCCTTTGAGGAAATCATTTTAAGGAACTGGAGATTTATAGTAAGAGTTATGGTTAGTAGATTGGCTTTACTGTTAAGTCCTTCCACTCTTCAAGGAGAGATTAATTTCCCTTATCAGTATCAACAGAAGATAAACTTGTTTATGTTCTTGCTGTTTTGTAGGTGCCTTTTTTGTTCCTTATTCAATAAGACCAAAATTCAAGAAAAATTATTTACCTAAGTCAAGGTAAAGTCTAAGTTTGTATACATCAGAGAAAGCACTTATAAAATTTAAAAAGTGACTAAACAGGTCTAGACTGACTTCCAAGAGTTGCCAAAAATAAATTGCAATTAATTTTGCAGAAGTGATCACAGTGCTTTTGATGAAAGGATGCGGCTGTTACACTGTAAACCTAAGGCAGATTACCTTTGTGGAGTGCCAATTTTCTGTCCGTTTTATATGCTGAATCATACTTAATACTGTGCAGCAAGTTATGCACCAGTCACTTCCTTTTCATAGGCAATATTGTACTTATTTGTCCTTTGTAATTCATCAGTTGAGAATATCCTAAGTGGCTTTAATATAAATGATTAATTAGCTATTATGCATCACCCCAACTCTAACTTAGTTCTTAGATTTTCCTCAGTCCCATTTGTTATTTCAAACTTTTTCTCATTTGAAAATTTAGCAAAAATTGGGATCAGATTGAATCATATTTCTTAATACAGAGGTTCTTAAAACTTAGAAATTGAGTTCAATGCCTAATAAATGGTGGCTACTTAACAATTTTAGATGATGTTTGTTATAGATCTCTTGTTTTTGTCCTTTTCTAACTAATAATTTTTAGACTTTTGAAAAGATAATTGAGAGATTGAGGAGCAGGGGTTTTCTCCTTACAATTTTTCCATTTTAAATGAGCAGCCAGTATCTGGGTGAGGGAGACAAATTTGTCTTTTTAAAAGAAGGTCTAGGAAACGCATAGTTGAAGAATTAGAAGAACTCAGAACAGAGGATGGGTATGGTTATAATAGATTTAACATAGGGCCTTTGATGTTGCTTCCTTAGGGGTAGGGACTGGCTTTATTTAATAGCACATTGATAAAGATTTTTAGATTTCAAAGGAATGTCAAAAGGCTCATTGTTAGGTTTCAGGTTTCAGACCAGACTCCTTCGAAGTTTTTCAAAAACAGTTATTGAATCATTAAAGTAAAATCTCTGAGAATGAACATTCCTTAACTTCCTCTTTAATTTAGGTCATTAAAAAACAAGAACCTCTCTAGTTTATTAATAACTTTTTTCTTGTTACAATTTTACTTTGATTTCCACTTGTTTGAAGACTTGTCTGGTGGTAAGGAGCATAGAATCTTGAGCCAAACACCTCTGAGTTAGAGTCCACCCTTTTCACTTTGTTTGCTTTGTGAGCTTGGGCAAATTACTGAATGCTTCTGAGCCTATGTCCTCCTTTTGAAATGATGGCAATAATGGCTAAATTAGCAGTTATTGTGAAGATTAAATGAGATAATGCCCAGTGCCTGGTTTAGGAGTCTTGGTAACACTGAGTACTTGAAAAAAAAGCATTTACACTAGAACCTTTACACTTCCATGCACTTAAAAACTCTTGCAAGTTCTTCCAAATATCTGTTTTAGTTCCTCTTCTCATCACCTCATACATCTTTTCTATGCCTCCTAAAATGAAAAGACAAACATTGGATTCAATGCTTTAAAAGGGGTTCTTTCTGGTAAAAACAGTGCATTCCTAAGTTATGTTGGCATCTAGCATCAATTATTTTTTGAGCATCTGATTTGTCTATTCTAGTTCCCCTTCACAATTTCTTACCCATTGTTTTCTCCCCAAATAGGCTATTTTTAATTTACTCTGGACTTTAGAAACCAGAGTCATGAACACATTCTAGTCACACAGATCTTTTCAACAAGGTATTGTGCAAGGCAATGCTGTGTTAGGACTGGCAGTAACTTAAAACACTTTTGTTTTTATGTTGCAGTTTAGATTATTTTATAAATAGTTAATTTTTGCTAAACATGAATTGATAACGTTTCCAGTAAAGCATATGAACCTACCTGGTAGAAAAACTGACCTTTGCTTATGAATTTCTGTAGAGTTAAGACCATTGGCTTCCATCTCAAGGCAAAGCTTCAAGCATGTATTATTAGTCTAATTTTTGTGGCTCAATTTATATGAAATCAATATTAGTGCACTCTTCCACATGTATGTGTTACTGATGTATGTTGTTTTAGTCTGATAAAGTGTGGTAGTTCATGTGTTCCACTGTAAAGCATTTTGTGCAGTTTGAAGAATGCCCACTCTTCAAATCTTTCTACTTGCTGACTTACATCATCTTTGCAGTTCATTGGTATTTAGGCTCAAGGTTAAGATTTTTGTGGTACATTTTGTTGTTGTATATTAAGAATAGTATGTAAGAAAGTGCAGGAGGATTACTCTCTTATTTATTTTTTAAAGAACTTGCAATAATGTGTTTGGTGAAATTAAAAACTGTTATGCATGCATGTTAAAGAGTTGGGTTTGCCGGGCCAGTGTAACTCAGTGGTTGAGCATCGACCTATGAATCAGGAGATCACCCTTTGATTCCCCAGTAAGGGCACATGCCCTAGTTGCTGGCTGGATCCTCAGTGTGGGGCGTACAGGAGGCAGCTGAATCATGACTCTCTCATTATTGGTTTCTATCTTTCTCTCATTCTCCCTTCCTCTCTGAAATCAATAAAAAAATATTTTTTAAAAAAGAGTTGGGTTAGATTACTGTGTATGTTCATAGATTTGTCTTAAAATACAATTTTTAAAATTGTAGGTATTTCTTTAGGAAGATTAAAATCTTACCTAAGACTGTTAACATGCCTGTTTCTCAACTAGAAGAAATAATCTAATTTAAATGTGTTGTTGGATTCGTTTGCTATTAAGAATCTGATCTTAATTAATAAAAAGAACATTTTCTTTTTTGTTTGTTTCTTTTATTATTTTTTTTTTAGTGTTGGAACTAATTATCCAGTTGATGGATTTTACTTAGCCTTCTGCTACTTGTGTATGTGCTGTGTATGTTTTCTGCTTAACTAGAGGATTAGAAAAATAATTTGAAACCAAGATAAGCCAATCTTCTTGTTGCTCAGTATTTTTGGTAAAAGTATGATGAGACTTTTAAGTTAACTATAGGTCTTGGAATTTTAAAAATAATTGTATCCTGTGTCTCCTAGAGCATGAAGAATTAACTATTTTTGTATGTCCATTGAGTTTTATATAGAAATTTGTGGTTTTTTGCACTAAAAATAAACCCATATGAGTTTGCCAGACATGACCTTTTTTAGAAAAATATAACATGTAAAATCTACAATTGTGGTTTTTTAAAAAGACCCATAAAATTTCCCATCTTCCTAGTGTACAATTCAATAGTGTTGAAGTGTAACCAATCTACAGAGTTCTTTCATCTCGTAAAATTGAAATTCTATAACCA
This sequence comes from Cnephaeus nilssonii, assembly GCF_951640355.1. Classification (NCBI taxonomy): domain Eukaryota; kingdom Metazoa; phylum Chordata; class Mammalia; order Chiroptera; family Vespertilionidae; genus Cnephaeus; species Cnephaeus nilssonii. The sequence continues at coordinate 77,666,993 of NC_137075.1, forward strand.
CTGAACAACTACTATCAATTTCCCCCTCCTCCTCGTCCCTGGCAACCATCATTCTGCTTTCCTATGGATTTGATAACTAAATACTGCCTATAAGTGGAATCATACAGTTGACTGGTTTATTTCATTTAACATAATGTCCTCAAGGTTAATCTTTGTTGTAGCAAGTGTGAGAATTTCCTTCCTTTTTAAGACTGAATAATATCCTGTTGTATATCACATTTTGTTTATCCATTCATCTTTCCATGAACACTTCGGATGCTCTCACCTGTTGGTAATTGTGAATAGTGCTACTATGAGCATGAGTTTATAAACATCTCTTCAAGATCTTAATTTCAGTTGTGATTCAATTTCCAGAAGTGGGATTGCTGGATCATGTGATAACTCTATTTTTAAATTTTGGAAGGAACCACCATACTGTTTCTTTCCAGTAGTGGCTGCACCATTTTATTTTTCCACCAACAATGCACATGGGTTTTGTCTACTTTCTCCTCAACACTTGTTATTGTTATTTTCTGAGAGTTTTTTTTTTTTCATTGTAGCCATTCTAATGGATGTGTTGAAGTGATTGTATTTTTAAGGGTTTGTTAACCAACTTAAATCTGACAACAGAGAACAGTTGCCAGTGGAAACTTTATCAGAAGTAAGGTTAAGCACCTCTAAAATAATAATTAAGTTTTCCTAGTGACTTAGAAAAATTTGGTTTGCCAGAGGGTTTCTTTGTTTTTTGTGGGTCTTTTTCCTGGAAAAATGCTTACTGTTTAAAATATTCTATACCTATTCTATTGTCAGTAAGTCCCATTTAACTAACTAGTAACTTTTTAAAAAAAGATTTATGCAATACTTGAAATGACTTGTTTTTGTAAGAAAACTGTCCCTAGGATGTAACCTTTTAGTTGTTCAGCTGATCTCAAATGTCATGTTAGAACCAGGCTAGTAAACATTTTGTTAATAAATACTGCTGAGTAACATATACTTGCCCTTGAAAGTAACTCAGTACCCTACTTTAAGGTATGTTAAAAGTTAGTGGCTGTCACTGTGGAAAACAGTATGGAGTTTCCTCAAAAAATTAAAAATGGAACCCATTTGACCCTGTGAACCCACTTGTAGGAGTATATCCCAAGAAATCGGAAACACCAATCAGAAAGGGTATATGCACCCCTATGTTCATAGCAGCACAATTTATAAAAGCCAAGATTTGGAAACAGCGTAAGTGCCCATTAGCAGATGAGTGGATTAGAAAACTGTGGTACATCTACGCAATGGAATACTAGGCTGCTGTAAAAAAGAAAGAACTCCTACCATTTGCAACATGGATGGACATAGCATTATGCTAAGCGAAATAAGCCAGTCGGAGAAAGATAAATATCACATGATCGCATTCATTTGTGGAATATAATGAACAATATAAACTGATGATCAGAAATAGATCCAGAGTCCTAGCTGGTCTGGCTCAGTGGATAGGGCATCGTCCTGAGGACTGAAGGGTCCCAGGTTCGATTCTGGTCAAGGGCTTGTACTTTGATTGTGGGCACATCCCGAGTAAGGGGTGTGCAGGAGGCAGCTGATCAATGTTTCTCTCTCATTGATGTTTCTAACTCTCCCTCTCCCTTCCTCTCTGTAAAAAAATCCAATAAAATATATTTTTTTTTAAAAAGAGAAAGAAATAGATCCAGAGACAGAGAAGCATCAAATAGACCCTCAAACTTCAGAGGGAAGGCAGGGGATTGGGGGGGAGGGGGGTAAGAGATCAACCAAAGGATTTGTATGCATGCATATAAGTATAACCAATGGACACAAACACTAGGTGGGTGAGGGCATATGCTGGGGGGTGGGGGTGGCCTGAGAGAGGTCAATGGGGGGGGAAAAGGAGACATGTAATACTATATGTAATACTTTAACAATAAAGAATCAAAAAATATATAGCTCTTACAATTTGAATCTCATTTCTATGTCCTTTCCAACAAAATAAATTATTGTTATCTGTCTATTCAGAAAAAAAAAAAAGTGGCTGCCAATCTATATATCATAACACTGAGTAAAAAAGTTTGCTAAAAGAGGTATATGACTATGCAGAAAATCAGCTTGGTAAATGTGTGGGAAGTATCTTTACCCTTATTTTATCTTTAGCAAATATTTCTTAAGTCTACTGTAAACTTCCAGAAAGTTTGGACCAGTTTATACTCTAGCAGTATATGAGAATGCCATTTTCTTGTACTTTATCATCATTAAAGTTTGCTTTTTTAATTTGAAACATTAGCAGTTTGATAAGTGTATTAGTATTCTTGTTATTTCAAGTGGTGAAACACAACTCAAACTAGTTTAAGGGGGAAATAAGGCAGTTGTTGGCTCACAACCTAGCTTTGGTTTAAGGGACAATTAGATATTGAGTCTCAGGTGCTGTCCTCAGAGTATCATCCCTGACTTTCTCTTGAGTATTACTTGGTTTATATTCCTTTGCTCTGTTTGCATGTTGACCTCATTCTGTCACTAATAGGCTATCTATATGATATGAAAGATGGCCATTAGCCTTCTGTGCCTGTATCCATAGTTTGTGATAGTAAAAATCAAAAGAAATTTTCACTTCTAGTATCCATGTTTTCTAGATGAATGCCAGTTTGCCCTGCGTGGGCTATTTATTTTTGACCGTGCCAGTGGGGTTCCCTGATTACATGAGTCAAATGTCTTATTGTAGATTATTTGATTATCTTGATGTAGATTAATTATTTCCTTATACAGTACTTGGGATCAGTACTGGCATTGTAATGAATTGGCTATAGGTTTTTGTTGCAAATCACTTGAATTCATATCCTATAGCGTTTTCTACCAAGCATAGTCATTCAATGTCCCAAATGGCCTTTTGGGAAACTTAAGTCTCTTCTACCATGGATGATTAGGGTTTTCATTTCAATTCCTTAAGAAAGAGGTAGTAATGACTAATGTTTAAAAGATTAGGCTCTAGAGATTGGCTGCGTAGTTTGCCATATACTAACTGTGATTTTGCACCAGTTGCTTTTTCCTCTTTCTACATCTCACTTTCTTTATTTGTAAATTACAGTAAGAATAATTGCCTTATAAGCATTGTCATGAGGATAAAAGAGACATTAACCCATATGAAACAGAACATTTCTTGGCACAAAGTAAGGGCTTAATTAGGAACTGTTATTACATTCATATTCTTGTAATTATTAAGTTGTTTTCAGAAGAGTTTCACTTCCTTGAAATCCCTAGATATTGCTCAGTCAGACTCATTCTAGCCTTCTTTGGGACAATCTGACAAAGGCTGATGTAGTCCCTTTGGTTCAAACTATTGTGAACTTATAATAATGTGGTAGAATAGTTAGTGCTGCTTTTCCTCCATGTTGATACTTTTCCCCATGAATATCTGGTCTTTAAAAATTAAATGAAGGGGTTATTTGTTTTGTTTTTTTTGTTTTTGTATATACATGTTATCCTAAAATAATCATTTTTCCATATTGTAATAGTAAAGGAAATATATTCTCAAGGTTGTTTAATTGGCTGTCAAAGGTTGGGAAATTAAGAAAGCCTACTTTTCTTTTGGTATCAATTCATTAAATGTCTTTTATTTAACCTGTTAGCAGAAAAGAGTTGGAAATTGCCTGCCTTTGCAGAGAATGTAGCTAAAATGTTTAAATATGTCAAACCAATAGTCAAAGCATTCACTGTGAATGGAAGAAGGGGTATTTCTTGGATAATGTAAATAAGGTGATGTATTTCAATGGTTCAAAATTTTTGTTTCAACCCTTGACCACTACTCTAGCACCTAACCACTCTAATCTATAACAGATTGTTGTACATTCATTTATTTTGTGCATCTAACTTGTCAAGCAAAGCATTGAATTGTTGATGGCTCAGGCCACAGTTGAATATTCAGTTTTGAGTGTTGACTGATTCATCCATAACATGTACCTTTTTTAAAAAAAGAATATGCTCTTTCTTCTTAGATGGACAACAAAATAAGTTTTAAAATTCTGATTGAGTTTACCTTTAACACTGCTTTAACTCTGTTTAGCAAAGCCCTGCCATGTTGTAACTCCCACTTACTAATCGCTGAATCTCTCTTCCATATGACATCCTTTTGAAATATCTGAAGGTAGTTATCATGTCTCTTCTATTCCTAAGTAAAAGCAATTTACTTTAATTTTAAATTTAATAATTATATATATATGATTTGTGGAACAGCAGGGGTTATATTAAATACTAGAGGCCCGGTGTATGAAAATTTGTGCACGGGGGGTGGGGGGGTGGGTTGGGCGGGGGAGATGTCCCTCAGCCCGGCCTGCCCCCTCTCACAGTCCGGGAGCCCTCAGGGGATGTCCTACTGCAGGCTTACCTAAGCCACAGTCTGGCCTCCCTCTGCAGGAGGCAACCAGCCCAATCAGGGGAAGGCGCCACCCCCATCACCCCGCTTCTGCTGCCACTGCCGGCCCTTGCTTCTTAGCGCTGGCCCTGCCCCCTGCCCACTGGTGGGTGGGGGGCGATCTGGGGCCAGGCTGGCTGGGGGAGGGGCTGTGAGAGATTGAGGCACAGCAGGTCACACCCTGTCCAGCCTCTGCGGAGGCATGGCACCCGGACGGACGGGGCTCACGCCGCTGCCTCTGTGGCTGCCTCTGCGGAAGGGGTGGCACTGGGCTCAGGACTGCACAGCCCCTCTCCAGCTGCCTCTGCAAAAGGGGCGGCGGCGCTGGACCAGTCCGTGCTGCGGCCTCTCCTGCGCTGCCGCCTCTCCTGCATCGCCACCTCTCCCATGCCGCTGGCCCTCAGCCCTCGCAGCCACCATGGCTGCTGGCCCTTGACCCTCACAGCCGCTGTGGCTTTGTCCGAAAGACGTCTGGTCTATCCAGTCTAATTAGCATATTACCCTTTTATTAGTATAGACTGGAGGCCCAGTGCACAAAATTTGTACATGGGGGGGGGGGGGTCCCTCAGCCTGGCCTGCACCCTCTCCAATCCAGAACCCCTTGGGGGATGTCCGTCTGCCAGTTTAGACCCAATCCCTCTCAGAATCTGTGACCGCTGGCTCCTAACCGCTCACCTACCTGCCTGATGTCCCTAACTGCTCCCCTGCCTGCCTGATTGCCCCTAACACCTTTGCCTGCCTGCCTGATCGCCCCTAACTGCTCTCCCCTGCCGGCCTGATTGCCCCTAACCGCCTCTGCCTCGGCCCCTGCCACCATAGCTTTGTCCTGAAGGATGTCTGGAAGACGTCAGGTCTAATTAGCATATTACCCTTTTATTAGTATACTAGTATATATGGACTTCAGTCTCAGGTGGACTCTGAGAGCTGCCACTTACTAACGGTGCCACTTAACCCCTTTTTATAGACAAGTAAACAGGATCAGAGGGTTTTTTGGGGAAATTTATTTGGTAGCCTTGGATAGGATGAATTAGTATAGAAAACCAAGCCATTTGCTTTAGAACTTTTCCTTTGTCATTGTTTCCAGAATCTTTATCATGCTCAGGGTTTTAAACTAAATAGGAACAACATTCTGGGTATGATTTCTATGTGTTTACCTTTATTCTGATACATGTGAATTTTTTTGTTATATAAATACATGATTATTAAAATTTATATATCTTCTCTTATATTAAGTAATTAAAGACACACTCTTCTCAATACACAAATACACACATTAAGTTTAGTGCCACTGACTTAAGTTCCAGTCTCAGGTCTGTTACTGTCAGAAACTATATAATAAGGGAAATGGAAAGAAAAACATTTACCAGCTGAGAGAGGGAGGTAATGGAAAGAAAGAAGAGTGGTAGAGTAGGTGATATGATTTTGGGAAAGCAGTTAATACAGCTGTTATTCAAAGGTTACTTTGTAAAAATTATTTCAAAGAATTGAGAAAACCATTCCACAGTACCACATTTTTCATTTGGTCATCTATGAAGCCTGATCATGATCTAATATTTTTGAAGCCAAGTTATTAGATTTTTATTAAGTACACACTTTATTACTGGCCTGTCCTTAAATTGTACCTTTAGCTTCTTATTCCCAGCAATTGTACCTTGCTCTATGTAGTATTGCCCAAACCACTCCGCTCAGTGTTCTTCCTGACAAACATAATTGTCATATTATGCATATGTAGTTACAGCTAAAAATAAATTTTTCTCATTTTTTCAGAATTTGCTAGTTAACCTGTTAAATCTCTGCTATAAGACCTGCTAATGGTTCTCAAACCTGTGTTGCTTAAGAATCACCTGGGTGTTTAGTTAATATGAGGAATCCCAGGTACCAACCTTCAGAGATTCTGATTTGGTAACCCAGGAATCTAAATTTTACAAGCGCCAATAGACGAAACATACACCTTGAACAGATAAGAGTGCTCCTCAGAATCACCTGTGAAACTGTGTTTTTAAACAGACATGCCAAGCCTACAATTTGAATTTCCAAGGTTGGGGTCTAGCACGTATATATCTGGGGGCTAAAAATTCTGTTGGTGATTGTGATATTTACCACCAGTCAACCATTGACTAATCTGGTCTAAGTCCTTAGTGTATATAGTTACTGAGTTTTAAGTATGTGGCAATGTAAATGTCTTAGAGGCTCGCTCTGTTTCCTGTATTTATAAAGCATTTGGGCAGATTTTTTAAGAGAAAGTTTTGTGTGTGTGTGTGTGTTTTTATTTATTTTTATAAAGAGAAAGTTTTAATAAACCATTTTGTGTGTGAATGAACAATCTTTTTCTTTTCTTCTTTTTTTTTATCCTCACTAGAGGATAGAGAAACACTGATAGGTTGCCTCCTGAACATGCCTTGAACGGGGATCGAACCCACAACCTTTTGGTGTATGGGACAATGTTCCAACCAACTGAGCCACCTGTCCAGGGCAAGAAGTATCGTCTTAGAGCAGAGGGGCTCAAAGTGTTCTCCAGACCAGCATGAATAATACTAACTTGTTAGAAATGCAGATTTTCAGGCACTATACAGAGCTCCTGAATCAGAGACTCTGGGGGTAAAGCCCAGTAATTTGTGTTTTAAGAATCCCTCCATGTGGTTTTGGAGCAAGCTAAATGTTGAGAACCTCCATCTTAGAGAAAAAGTTTCATATCCACATTTTTTGTGTTATTTATCTGGTACTTTACATTGTAAGTGATCAGGGATTTTTTGAGAGAATCAATACCAATTCTGAACCAGGAGAGAATTGATTAAAACCACTATTTAGGAATAATCTAAAATATGTGTGTGTGTGTGTGTGTGTGTGTGTGTGTGTGTGTGTGTGGTCAATCCTCACCCTATTTAAATAAATAAAACAAAAATATAAATACTTTTCCATTGATTTGTATTTATTTACTTATTATTGTTGATTTTTTTTGTCTCTGTATTTTTTAAAAATCTTTATTGTTGAAAGTATTACGTAAGTCCTTTCTCCCACATTAACCTCTTCCAGCCCACTGCTGTTCCCCTCCTCTCCCCCCAGGCCCTCACCACCTCATTTTCTATGTCCACAGGTTATGCATTCTAGTATATGCATACAAGTTCATTGCTTGATCTCTTCCCACCTGCCCTCCCCTGCCTTCCTTCTGAGGTTCAATAGTCTGTTCATGCTTCTACCCTACTGTGTCTCTGGTTCTGTTTTTGATCATCAGTTTATTTGGTTCATTAGATTCTACATATGAGTGAGATCATGTGATACTTATCTTTCTCTGACTGGCTTATTTCTCTCAGCATAATATTCTCCAGGTCTATCCATGCTGTTGCAAATAGTAAGAGTTCTTTTTTACTGCCATGTAGTATTCCATTGTGTAGATATACTATAGTTTTTTTTATCCATACTCATCTGCTGATGGGCCCTTAGGCTGTTTCCAAATCTTAGCTATTGTAAATAGTTGCTGCTATGAACTTAGGGGTGCATATATTCTTTCTGGTGAGTGTTTTGGGTTTCTTGGTATATATTCCCAGATGTGGGTTCACGGGATCAAATGGAAGTTCCATTTTTAATTTTTTGAGGAAACTCCATACTGTTTTCCACAGTGGCTGCACCAGTCTGCATTCCCACCAGCAGTGTACTAGGATTCCCTTTTCTCCACAACCTCACCAACACTTGTCCTTTGTTGATTTGTTGATGGCAGCTATTCTGACAGGTGTGAGGTGATATCTCATTGTTGTTTTGATCTGCACTTCTTGGATGATTAGTGACTTTGAGCATTTTTTCATATGTCTCTTGGCTTTCTGTATGTCCACTTTGGAGAAATGTCTATTTAGGTCCTTTGCCCATTTTTAAATTGTTTTGTTTCTTTTCCTTTTGTTAAGTTGTATGAATTCCCTATATATTTTGGAGATTAACCCCTTATGGGATGTATACTTGGCAAATAAGTATGTTCTCCCATGTAGTGGGCTCTCTTGTTATTTTGTTGATGGTTTCCTTTGCAGTGTAGAAGCTTTTTATTGTAATGTAGTCCCATTTGTTTATTTTCTCCTTAGTTTCCATTGGAGATGTATCAGTAAACTTATTGATACGAGAAATGCCTGAGATTTTGTTGCGTATGGTTTTTTCCTAGGACTTTATGGTTTCATGCCTTACATTTGTTTTTGTTGTTTTTTTATCCATTTTGAGTTTATTCTTGTGTTTCCATTGATTTTTTTAAAGAGAGTGGAAGGGAGAGAAGGAGTGAGGGAGAGAAACAGATGAACATCCATATGAACGAGAGAGACAGAGACAGAGACAGAGACAGAGACATTGATTGGTTGCCTTCCACATGTGCCCCAACCTGGATCTGGGCCAGGGATAGGAACTGCAATGAAGGTACTGCCCTTGACCAGGGAAACCAAAAAAACCTTTGGTGCAAGGGCCTATGCCCATTGGTCGGCAAACCGCGGCTCGCGAGCCACATGCGGCTCTTTGGCCCCTTGAGTGTGGCTCTTCCACAAAATACCACGTGCGGGCGCGCACGTACAGCGCGATTGAAACTTCGTGGCCCATGCGCAGAAGTTGGTTTTCGGCTCTCAAAAGAAATTTCAATCGTTGTACTGTTGATATTTGGCTCTGTTGACTAATGAGTTTGCCGATCACTGGCCTATGCTCTAACCACTTAACACACTGGCCAGAACCAAAAGCATTTTTTTAAAAAAGCTGATTTCAGAGAGGAAGGGAGAGGGAGAGAGAGATAGAAACATCAATAATGAGAGAGAATCATTGATCGGTTGCCTCCTGCATGCTCCCTACTGGGGATCGAGCCTGCAACTCTGGCATGTGCCCTTGACCGGAATCGAACCCGGGACCCGTCAGTTTGCAGGTCAATGCTCTATCCATTGAGCCAAAGTGGCTAGGGCAAGCATATTTTTTAAAATAAATAGAACATAAATATACATTAATATAAATAGTTATAAGTCTATTAGCTAATTAATGTATAAATAGATGTGACAAAGATTTCATTTTCAGAATGTACCCTCTAATTTAAAATAGTGATTCTTTTTCCCTATTTATTTTACTGCAACATTAGAATATCAAGTATTTAAGCATTTTTGTGAGGTTATTGGAAGGTGAATAATCCATCTTTTCTCTAATTGTGGGTATTTAAGAGATATTTCCATGCTAGTAAGATAATGATCACCTAAAGCAAGAAATTTAAGTTGCTTTCAAAAATAAAGTAACTATATATATGTTCTGAATATTTTCCTTTAGAAACAAACCATTTCACCCGTATTTTTGGAATTTCAAATTATGAAATGTTGAATTTTCAAAACCTGAAAATTAGATTAGAAGGCAAGGTTGAAAATATTAAATTATACTGCTTACTCGTTCTTAACTTTCCTCTTCTTGGAAAATAAGTTTAAAAGTTAGTTTATACTAAAAGTGTTTCTGATTTTTCTAACAAATGCAGGTACATTGATGGTGTCAGTTTATTAGTGAATTTTAAAGTACAAAATCTGTAATTCTGTCATCTTGAAAATCTGTTGCTAATATTTTGTAAACTTTGCTAACATATATCATTGTATCTTTCTGGTTTTATCTGCATTTATAGATGATATGTCCACATGTATGTGTGTATACATATATACACATTTATTTCTCTATGTACTAGTATACATGCATTACATACCCGTACAGAGAAATGGATTCATGCTCAAATTTCATTGTATAATTTGATCTTTTTACATAGTACTATATTGTAACATCTACTGTAAGCACAGATTAATTTTTGTAGACGTTTCCTTGTCTCCTAAAATATTATGTTACTTTATTTTATAAAAAGATTATTGCTGTTACTAATGTTTTGTCAGTTAGGGATTGACCCTGGCAACTACTGTAGAATATATGCTCCATGAGGGTAGCAACTTGATCTCTTTTGTTTATTGAACTATGCCCCATGCTGAGAACAGGGTTTGGCTCATAGGAGATGATTAAGAAATATTTATTGACTAAATGAATGACATTCTCTAACATGATTATACTAAAATTTCATTTTTAAGTTTATTGATAATGATTAGAACTCAAGACATCTTTCTGGAGAAAATAATTATGAATAATAGTTAGATGTCCTAAAAATGTAATTTATATTTAATTTGAAGTGTCAGATTTTTGCTATTTTTTTTTCACTAAGTATGGATTTTTAAAAAGTAAACATCAGTTTGAAGTGTTCTGGTTTTGTAGCAATTATCAGATGGAACGTATAACAACAGATCTTATTAATAATAAGAATACTCCTAATAAATATAAAAATATAAAATACTTGTCTAAGAGTAACCAGGCTTGGAGAAAAAGCCACTAGGATTAGAAATCAACTTAAAGAAACTTTCATGTCTTAATGATGAAAACTCCAACACTTTCTTGAAAAAGACTGTAGAAAACAAAATGAGTCAACTCTTGTGTTTCCAGCTGGGCTAGAAAGACATTTATAAAAGTGATAAAGGTGTTGATTGTAAATTGGTTAATAACATTAACTACCACTGATGTATTGTCCTGACCACATACTAGTAAGCTTAGGACAAAACAATAAAAGACATTGTAGGTCGTAGTGATGAAGAAAATAATCTTTAAACCTTGAACCTCTTTTCAGCAAATTTGTATCCTACATTCTCAGCTCTCTTCTCCCTGTGCCTCTAAATCTCTTCTCTCGAAAGATCACTTACTCTCCTTGGTGATATTTGTGCTGTTCACTTTATGCTGCTTGGTTGATGTTTTTCCCCCCACTTACATCTATTTACCTGTATTTGTAAGTGCTTATCCAGATAATCACAGTAAATCCAAATAGTATGCCTTATTCATAGTCTGACATTATTATGCTGTTTAATTATGATTGTAATCTGTAGGATCACAGGAGCACTGATAAAGCACAAATTCAGGGATCCCAAAAAGAATATTCAAAGGACAGTCAACCTTCCATGAACTGAAGTCAAGGTCAAATAGCAGATTTGAGCCAGTACTAAAGCCAAGTAAAACTTACACACATCCCTACTAATAGTACAAAGATAAATAAGTCTGTTTCCTGTCTTCAAGAAGCTTTTAAGGATTGTTGAGGAAGATAAAATACAGCAAAATAACCAAAGTGGTCAGATCTAGGAGAGAGGAGCAGTTTTAGAAGATAGAACAGAAACAAAGTGATGCTAGAGTTAAAAATGGAAAGTTTCTCACATAAACTTACCAGGTCACATATTCAAGAGTACTCCAGGCAGAGAGAGTGGGGTGAGTGAACCAGAAGGAATGGAATACAGTAGGTCCTTGGGTTACATCAGAGATCCATTCCTATGGCATGACATAATGCGATTTTCGCCCTAAGTCGGAACTCACCTACATAAGCACCTACGTCACTCACATGGAGCACATACACAGCAGTAATGAAGTGAAACAGTAAAAAAAAAAAAAAAAAAAAAAAAAAAGATAACAATTCCTGACCTTTACTTGTGGTAAATAAATAATAAAAAACATAAAGCACATGTACATACATCGAAATGACGGAACTTCTTTTTATATAAATAAATGTGAGATGACAACGAAACGATGTTCTTCGAGTCCAACGTAACCTGAGGACTGTCTGTATTATGCTTTTGACTTAACTGCAGTGTGTCTGAAGAACGTGGGAAATGATGAGGGTGAAGAGATGGGCAGGGAGCTAGATAAGGATGGGTTTTGTTGGAAATAATGATATTTTGCCCTGTGTACATCTGATGGAATTGTAAGGACATAATATCAGGTTTCTTATTTTGGAAGGATCATTGTGATAGTAATTTGAGGGAGAAATTAAGGTGAAGTAAGGGAAGGATGAGTTCAGTCAGTGGTTCCCAAATTTCACTGTGTATCTGCACCTTTGGAGTTTTTAAAAATCCAGATTTGTGGGCCCTGCTTCAGATCTACTGAATCAGAATTTACAAAGATAGATCCCAGAAGTTTGAAATGTTGTTTAATGTCCCTTAAGTGATTATCATGCAACTAGACCTGCATTTGGGGATATAGCTATTTCAGTAGACTTAAATGGGAGGCTGTTTAAGCCTCATCAGGGCTGTTTTGCTTCTCAATATAGTCCTAGTACCCAGCACAGTCCATGGTACTTGATAGATGCTCAATAAATACTTATCGAATGACTGTGTCTTGAGTGGAGGAGGTTATTCTGAGTTTCAGGAAGGCTACTTCCCCTCTTGTGTTTTGGTTCTCTAGAGTTATGATCATTAAATTAGCTAATACATAAAAGCACTTAACACAGTGCCTGGTGCATAGTAAGTGCTCAATAAATGTTAGAAGGGGAAAATTCTCTTCATCTTTTCTCTCATGATACTTTGTGTGATTTAGGTATCTTGGCAATTGCTTATGCTTAGCCAGATATCTTGAAGTGAGTATGCAGATTGCTTTTATTGTAGGGATCCAGATATTGAGCAAATACAACACCAACATTAGTGAGCTAAGATGTTCAAATAGTTTCTCTGTACAAATTAAAAATAAAGTATATTGGGAGTATATGAGGTAATGTGCTCTGATTCTCTCCCCTTTGTGGTTGGCAGTACCGGTTAAAGGTTGCCTTGCTTTGAAGAAATGGTGGACAGTGAAGCAGAGAGCATTGCCATTGTAGATGCCTTTCAATTAGGATTTTGGATTACGAGCAGACTCCAGGAAAGAGCCTGGCCATGAGTCCCTCCAAATAGCTTAGGGTCAAGTCCTAAATTTAAAGCCAACCCCTGTACCTCCTTTATGTCTTTGGAGATGTGAAGAAAACACATTTTGAACTTTATAATAATGACTTAAGAATACTTATCTTGGTAATTAGAATAAGTTTCTGAGAGTCAGCATAGACTATTGTTAGTAGCATAGTTTTTAGAGCCAGATGGCTTGTATTTGATTATAGGCTCTACCATTTATTAACTCTCTAATCTATTTAACCAGGTTCCTATTTATAACATGGTTATGATAATAATGATTAAATAAGTTAGTAGATGAAAAATATTTAGAATACCACTGTGTAATATTATGTACCATGTAGAAATGTTTGAATTTAAAGCTGGAGGCTAAAATGCCAACTAAGGAACATGAAAATTTTCCTTTGGCATGACACTTAAGAAGTACACGCAGTTAAAGCAATGAGATAACAATTTTCACCTATCAGCTTGGCAAAAATTAAAAAGATATAAAGGGTCCATAATATATATTACTGCAGAGTGCTTGGGGAAATGGATACACATGTTCATGGATTGGCAGAGACAAAAATGGGTATAAACCTTTTTGGAAAGGAATATTTAAATGCCATATTCTTTAGATCATGGAATTTCACTTCACAATGTCTATCCTGAAGAAATACTGGTACAAAAAGGGCAGTGCAGATGCTGAAACTCATAAGAACTTTGGAAGCTTTAAGCTTAGAAATGTTTTAAGAGCTCCCATAGTCACATATGAAGAACATCAGATAAATTTTATTAAATTTTTATTACAGGTCTCCTAATTATTTTATGTCTAGATTGATTATATAATTGAGGACATACTGATTTTCATTACCTTCATCTAATTCAGGTTTGTCAACCCTTGAAGTATCATGTTACTTATTTCAATTAGGGTTGTTTTCCAAAATTTGGCACATGTTCAGATTCTTATCCTTACAGTCTTCACTAGCTTAAAATATTGTCTTTTAAGTGCTTTATCCAAGCTCACATTTCTAATGGCTTTGTCTTATAAATTTAGTTGCCATATCTTGAGCAATCATAATCTTCAAAGTTCTGGACAATACAAGTATTTCTAAAGGTATGGAGATAATCCATCACCATGTATGGTTAGCTTGATCAGACACAGGTAATGAAAAGGTTTTAAATTTTCCACAGAGTTTTGTTTGGGTAGTCATTTTGGTAACTTAGATTTGGTTGAGTATTAAAAGAAAGGGCTACTAAGTCTGAAAGTTGCTGATAAAATTCGGATCATCTAGTAATTGTGGCATTTGAACTAATATTCATGTTTATCATGAGATCATTGATTAGCACTCTTTTTGGTGGTTTTACTTGAACCAGATAGGATTCTGTTTTCCTCTGCCATCGCTGCCTCTCAGCTTGCCAATTTAAGAGGGTAAAGAAATGAGGGAAACAGTATCCCAGATGCTAGGGGACAGACACACTGGATCTCTCCTCCATTCCCCCCCTCCCGCCCCCAGAACTTTAGTATATGTATAAAATATATTTTTAATACTTTTATTATTGTACACTTTATTTTTAAGTTCAAATTTAAAACATTATCTTTAAGTCAATGAGGACAATGAGGCAGTTTTAAGGCACATAAATAATGTTTCGTGTTATTAACATTGTTACATTTTCATAGCCTCGTTGTCTACTTTATTTTAGTTTTTTAATTTAAATTGTATAGCACTGAGAAAATCTGGGTTCACATAGGTAAGTAGTTATAAGTAGTAATAGTTTTTAATAGCTCACCTTAAATCTAAAAATATTCAAGTAAAATTGATCTGGATGCTTGAATTGAAATTTTTATATCAAAGTTCAGTTCTAACAACAGTAAATGTTGATATTCCTTATTAAAGTATAAAAGTCAGAGAAGCATATGAACCTGAATAAGTTCTAAAAACTATCTTATCACTGTTGTCACAATACAACTTGTTATTCACATGTTATTACAACACCTGGGTTCAAATCCCGTCCGCTACATACTGGCTATTTTTAAACAGCTGCATCCCCATTTCATCATCTGATAATATTTAACCAATTTATAGGTTGTTAGAGAGAACAAAGCACCTTGTAGAGGGCAGTGTTTGGCCCATTGTAGGTTTTAATAGCTAGCTATTAAAGAAGTTAAGGACAGAACCCAGTTTAGCTTTGTTGCTATGCAGTTAAGCAGAGAAACTCGACTCTGCATGATCTGATTTATGAAAATCTTTTTTACTGACTTTATTCTTGGAAGAGTTCCCCAAAGATACCTTATTAACACCTTTGTTAATCTTTATTAATACATTCTTTTAAATTCTTAGTATTGTGCCACATCTTTGTTTTTCATAACCCCACATTTAGTTAGTACCTGTTGTGCTAGTCATAGATAAGGGGCTGTTAAGGGAGTAAGCAACCTGAAAACAGTAGTTTATTATAGCTGTTAATATAAATTCCTATAGCTTATAGTCACTACTACTCATACGGTAAAAGGGAGG